>NC_044031.1:632550820-632723944 GCF_901765095.1 Microcaecilia unicolor | reverse complement strand
TGTTACTATAGAGGAAACTACATTTCTCCTTTCTTCCTCAAAATGTACCACCTGTTCCTCTGATCCCATTCCCACCCACCTTCTTAATGCCATCTCATCTGCTCTTATTCCTTTTATCTGTCACATTCTCAACCTCTCACTTTCCACTGCAACTGTCCCTACTGCCTTTAAACATGCTGTTGTCACACCTCTCCTTAAGAAGCCTTCACTCGACCCTACTTGTCCCTCTAATTACCGACCCATCTCCCTCCTCCCTTTTCTCTCCAAATTACTTGTGTGCTGCATCACTGCTGCCTTGATTTTCTCTCCTCACATGCTATTCTGACCCACTACAATCTGGTTTTCACCCTCTCCACTCAACTGAAACTGCGCTTACTAAAGTCTCCAATGACCTATTACTGGCTAAATCCAGAGGTCTCTATTCCATCCTCATTCTTCTTGATCTTTCCGCCGCTTTTGACACTGTCGATCACAGCATACTCCTCGATACCCTGTCCTCACTTGGATTCCAGGGCTCTGTCCTTTCCTGGTTCTCTTCCTACCTCTCCTTCCGCACCTTCAGTGTTCACTCTGGTGGATCCTCTTCTACTTCTATCCCTCTGCCTGTCGGCGTACCTCAGGGTTCTGTTCTTGGTCCCCTCCTCTTTTCTATCTACACTTCTTCCCTTGGTTCACTAATCATCTCATGGCTTTTCCTACCATCTCTATGCTGATGACTCCCAAATCTACCTTTCTACCCCTGATATCTCACCTTGCATCCAAACCAAAGTTTCAGCGTGCTTGTCTGACATTGCTGTCTAGATATCTCAATGCCACCTGAAATTAAACATGACCAAAACCGAGCTTCTCATTTTTCCCCCAAACCCACCTCCCCCTCCCCCATTTTCTATTTCTTTTGATGGCTCTCTCATTCTCCCTGTCTCCTCAGCTCGAAACCTTGGGGTCATCTTTGACTCTTCTCTCTCCTTCTCTGCTCATATCCAGCAGATCGCCAAGACCTGTCGTTTCTTTCTTTACAACATCCGTAAAATCCGCCCCTTTCTTTCCGAGCACTCTACCAAAACCCTCATCCGCACCCTTGTCACCTCTCGTTTAGACTACTGCAATCTGCTTCTTGCTGGCCTCCCACTTAGTCACCTCTCCCCTCTCCAATCGGTTCAAAACTCTGCTGCACGTATCGTCTTCCGCCAGGGTCTTTACTCATACTACCTCTCTCCTCAAGTCGCTTCACTGGCTCCCTATCCGTTTTCGCATCCTATTCAAACTTCTTCTACTACCTAAATGTACTCACTCTGCTGCTCCCCAGTATCTCTCCACACTCGTCCTTCCCTACACCCCTTCCCGTGCACTCCGCTCCATAGATAAATCCTTCTTATCTGTTCCCTTCTCCACTACTGCCAACTCCAGACTTTGCGCCGTCTGTCTCACTGCACCCTACGCCTGGAATAAACTTCCTGAGCCCCTACATCTTGCCCCATCCTTGGCCACCTTTAAATCTAGACTGAAAGCCCACCTCTTTAACATTGCTTTGACTCGTAACCACTTGTAACCACTCGCCTCCACCTACTCTCCTCTCCTCCTTCCTGTACACATTAATTGATTTGATTTGCTTACTTTATTTTTTGTCTATTAGATTGTAAGCTTTTGAGCAAGGACTGTCTTTCTTCTATGTTTGTGCAGCGCTGCGTATGCCTTGTAGCGCTATAGAAATGCTAAATAGTAGTAAGTAGTAATAGTAGTAGGGAGGGAGGGAAACTTCGGTCCCCTGCCACCCTACGCAGCGATTTCTCTTCGTTCCCCAGCCACCCATACCCAGCGATTTCTTCGCTCCCATGCCCCCCTCCAGCCACCCATACCCAGCGATTCTCTCGCTCCCCTGCCCCCCTCCAGCCACCCATACCAAGCGATTCTCTTCGCTCCCCTGCCCCTCCAGCCACCCATACCCAGCGATTCTCTTCGCTCCCCTGCCCCCTCCAGCCACCCATACCCAGCGATTTCTCTCGCTCCCCTGCCCCCCTCCAGCCACCCATACCCAGCGATTCTCCTCGCTTCCCTGCCCCCCTCCAGCCACCCATACCCAGCGATTCTCTTTGCTCCCCTGCCACCCATACCCAGCGATTTCTCTTCGCTCCCCTGCCCCCCCTCCAGCCACCCATACCCAGCGATTTCTCTTCGCTCCCCTGCCCCCCTCCAGCCACCCATACCCAGCGATTCTCTTTGCTCCCCTGCCACCCATACCCAGCGATTTCTCTTCGCTCCCCTGCCCTCCCTCCAGCCACCCATACCCAGTGATTCTCTTCGCTCCCCTGCCACCCATACCCAGCGATTTCTCTTCGCTCCCTTGCCCCTCCAGCCACCCATACCCAGCGATTTCTCTTCGCTCCCCTGCCCCCCTCCAGCCACCCATACCCAGCGATTCTCTCTCCCCTGCCCCCCCCCTCCAGCCACCCATACCCAGCGATTCTCTTCTCTCCCCTGCCCCCCCCCTCCAGCCACCCATACCCAGCGATTTCTTCTCTCCCCGCCCCCCCCCCCTCCAGCCACCCATACCCAGCGATTCTCCACGCTCCCCTGCCTTCCAATTTCCTACGGTCTTAATGCAATATTTCACAGTCCACATGTGTTTTAACAACCTTGAATAGTTTTGTATTGGCTGCAAATTTAATCACCTCACTCGTCTTTCCGAATTTCCATATCGTTTATAAATATGTTAAATAGAACCGGTCCCAGTACAGATTCCTGCAGCACTCCACTGTTCACTCTACTCTATTGAGATAAATGACCATTTAACTCTACCCTCTGTTTTCTGTCCAATATCCAATTTCTAATCCACAACAGAACCTTTCCTCCTATTCCATGGATCTTAATTTTCTCAGGAGTCTCTCATGAGGAACTTTATCAAAAGCTTTCTGAAAACCTAGATACACTACATCAACTGGCTCACCCGTATCCACATGTTTATTCATGCCTTCAAAGAAATGAAGCAAATTCATGAGGCAAGACTTCCCTTGTCAGAACCCATGCTGACTGTCCCATTAAACCATGTTTATCTACGTGTTCTATAATTTTATTCTTTATAATAGTTTCCACCATTTTGCCCAGCACCAACATCAGACTTACCAGTCTATAATTTCCTGGATCACCCCTAGAACCCTGTTTAAAAATCAGCATCACATTGGCCACCCTCCAATCTTCAAGCAAGTTTCTCTTCAGATTCTCTTTTAGCCTTCTTTATTAATGCTTTGCATTTGACTTGCCAGTGCTTATGCTGCTTATTTTCTTCGTTTGGGTCCTTTTTCTGTTCTTTTGGCTCTAATGGCCTCTTTTACTTCACCTTTTAACCATGCTGGCTGACTTTTTTTTTTTTCTCTTCTTTGCACCTTTGCAAATATAAGTACATAAGTATTGCCATACTGGGAAGACCAAAGGCCCATCAAGCCCAGCATCCTGTTTCCAACAGTGGCCAATCCAGGTCACAAATACCTGGCAAGATCCCAAAAAGTTCAGAACATTCTATACTGCTTATCTCAGAAATAGTGGATTTTCCCCAAGGCCATTTAATAATGGTCTATGGACTTTTCCTTTAGGAAGCCGTCCAAACCTTTTTTAAACTCTGCTAAGCTAACCGCCTTTACCACGTTCTCTGGCAATAAATTCTAGAGCTTAATTACACGTTGAGTGAAGAAACATTTTCTCCAATTTGTTTTAACTTTACTACATTGTAGCTTCATCACATGTCCCCTAGTCCTAGTATTTTTGGAAAGTGTAAACAGACGCTTCACATTTACCCATTACCCGTTCAACTCCACTCATTATTTTATAGACCTCTATCATATCTCCACTCAGCCGCCTTTTCCCCAAGCTGAAGAGCCCTAGCCGCTTTAGCCTTTCCTCATAGGGAAGTCGTCCCTGGGATGCATCTAGACTGGGCTTCCAAGATGGTATTTTTGAATAACGTCCACGCCTGATTTAGTGTCCTAACCTTTGCAGCCAATCCTTTTAGTTTCTTTTTAGCCATTTTCTTCATTTTATTATAGTTGCCCTTTTGAAAATTAAATTCAGCTACAGTAGATTTCTTTTGCGGGTTCATCCCAGATAGTAGCTCAGACTTGATGATATCATCACTGTTTCCCAGGGGACCGAACACTGCCACCTCTCGCATTATGAATTCATGCCACCAAGGACCAGATCCAAAATGGCTCCCTCTCATCGATTTCTGGACCTGCAGCTCCAAGAAGCAGTTGTTTATTACATCCAGACATTTTATCTCCCTGGCACTTCCTGATGTAATATTTATCCAGTCAATATTGGGGTCATTGCAAATCACTCATTATTATAGCATTGCCCAAGTTGCCAGCTTTCCTAATCTCTGTAAATAGTTCTTCATCCGTCTATTCGTTCTGTCCCGGCGGATGGTAGTACAGGCCTACAAGAATACTCCTTCCCTTCACACATGGAATTTCTATCCATAATGATTCCACACTGCTATCTGTGTCAGGTGGAATGTTTATTTTATTTGATTCAATTCCCTCTTTAACATATAGTACAACCCCTCCCCCCTCCAATTTGATCCTCTCTTTCATTGTGATACAATTTGTACCCTGTTAACAGGGTGTCCCATTGTCCTCTTTCCACCAAGTCTCTGAGATGCCTATTATATCTACCTCATCATTTAGTGCTATATACTCTAAATCTCCCATCTTATTTTTTAGGCTTCTAGAATTTGTATACAGGCACTTCAAATTGTGTTTTTTTCCATTGATCTACAAGCTGCTTAGAAGTTGAAGGGGATAATGTGCATCCTTTATCCTGCTCTCTCATTAAGGGAAATGGAACTTGATAAACTGCCTTTCTGAGGTTTTTGCAACTACATTCAAAGCGGTTTACATAATTCATGGGCAATGGAGGGTTAAGTGACTTGCCCAGAGTCACAAGGAGCTGCAGTGGGAATTGAACTCAATTCCCCAGGATCAGAGTCCACTGCAATAACTACTAGGCTACTCCTCCTCTCCAAGCACACCTGGGTTACTTTAATCATTGTTGAAACCTCTGTACTAGGATTCCCTAGATGTCCTCTTTCAATAGTATCCTTCAAGGATATTCCACACCGAACCATACGCTCCTGGGCGACTGTTGGCTTTCCCCCCCATTCTAGTTTAAAAGCTGCTCTATCTCCTTTTTAAAAGTTAGCACCAGCAGCCTGGTTCCATCCCAGTTAAGGTGGAGCCCATCCCTTTGGAACTGTCTCCCCCTTTCCCAGAATGTCGCCCAGTTCCTAACAAATCTGAATCTCTCATCCCTGCACCAGCTTCTCAATCACGCATTGAGACTTCGGAGCACTGCCTGCCTTTTGGGTCCTGTGCGTGGAACGGGGAGCATCTCTTAAAATGTGACCCTATAGGATCTGGACCAGCTTTATACCTAAGAGCCTAAGTTTGGCTTCCAGATCCTGCCTCCCACATTTTCCTATGTCACTGGTACCCACATGTGCCAAAACAGCTGGCTCCTCCCAGCACTATCTAAGATCCTGTCTAGATGACACATGAGGTTTCAGGCCATCCTGGGGTGTGGTCTGGTTTGGGCCATTGGGAGATTTCCCGGACTTGAGCATGGTTGAAAAATTGTGCTGATGGTTCCGGAGGTATCAGAGTGCCTTGGGACCACTGCACCACCAATTTTATTTAATTATATAAAGATGGGGAGCATGTTGTGACCCGGAAGGGTCTTGATTTGTGGCTGCATTTTAAAAATTATACGCAATCATGAATGCGCGAACGCACATGCAAGTGACACACTTTTAATTAAAGTAAGCCCAGTGGTTGCAAGGAGAAGGAGAGGGGACTCTTGTGGACTCTCTGGCGACTCCAGTGACCCTGAAACGGTGCGAAAATTTGTGCAAGCACAGTGAGGTTAACAGAGACCTGCACTGATATCTGCAATCTAAATTGAAGTGTGTGCAAAGTTTTAATTTAAAGAATTCAGGTGTGGGAAGCATGTATGTTTGCTTTGGCTTCATTTTGACTCTGTTTCTATGCAAATTGGTCCGTTTTTTTAATAAAGTTCTAATTTGAGTATTTGGGGGTTTAATGCAGATTTTTACATGGTCAGTGTTAGGCCATGGCTCTGACCTGAATTGTGCTATTAGAATTCAAAAATGAGAGTTTAAAGGTTTATTTTTAATATAAATACAGGTTGGAATGTTAGGAAGTGCTGTGTGATTGTAAGCAGTGCTCTGATTGACTGCACAAGTCACTAAGGGAACCTGTGCAGAAACAGCTTTTGGGAGAGCGACAGTTTTGAAGAAGACAGAAGCACTGAAGAGTGTCTGACTCTCTATGGTTTGAAAAAGAATTAGTGAATAAAAATTTGAAGTAGTTTTGCCTGAAAATAAAGATATAAGCTGTCAGAAGTGTGTGAGAGAAAAAAAATGTATATTTTCCAGAGAATTTAAATGAAAAATTGAACTCTGAGGGGAGTTCTGTTGGCTTCAGTTCAAACTAAAAGTTATTTCAAAGGTAAATTTTAATCTGTGACAAAAGGAAATTGTCACTGGCAATAATATATAAATTTTGTCTTAATTACTAAAGAATTTTCAGATCAGAAAGTGATTAAAAAAAAAACCTGTTCTTGACTTTACAATTTTCTTCTGGTAATAAAAATTCAGAAAGGATATCTCCATATTAAATGAGATTCTCTGTAAATTAAATTTAAAGCATAAAGACCTTTTTAGTTTAATTTGGGTGTGAAGACAAACCAAGGGTCTTGTCTTGAATTTAAAGAAATTGTTGTTACTTTATAGTGATTGTTTTAAAAAGAGTGAGTGAATGTGTGATATTCTGAAGAAGAAGACGGAAGAAACTAAAGAATGATCTGTAGTTGGAGTGAGGGAAAGTAAAATAAAAGTTTTAGTGAGGACATTCAGACAAATTTTTTTCCCGTTTTAAGGGAATTTTGTTTTATTAGGAAAGCTCAGTACAGGTATCCTGTGACAGGCAGGCACATAACAGGAGGCAACACACACTGAAGGGAGGAAGTCTCTTTCCTTTATTTTAATTTGCAGCTAGGATATTAGGGTGAAGATCAACTTCCAAGTCATCCAAGACAGATGAAAAATGAATAGCAAGAGAGCCTGAAGAACAAATAAGTAAACAAGAAAAGTAAATTAAATGACATTAGGACATTTAAACACCAAAATAAAACTTTTCCTGAAATCCATACAGAACTTGAATCTTAACAAAGAAGGTTAGAGGAATGAAATGTTTCTTGAACATATTTTGAGGAGAGTTTAATAACTACACTTAACTTTTTATACACTCTGTAGGAGAAAGAAAGAGAGAAAAAAGTTATTTAGAAGTAATTTATTGGATACTTTAAATTTAAAAGTTCTTTAGTATTGTATATTTTCCATATACAATACTTACCTGAATGTTGTTGCTGACTGATTACGTGTAAGAGAAGGAAAATAATTAGCAATCGTAGACACTAAAAAACGGATACCTAATGTGTTTTTTAACCTATTTATTTGTATATTTAATAATTTTTAAAAACTTTTAATTAGAAATACTTTAACTTATAGTGCAATAAATGTCGCACGATGTAGTATTTAAAGCAGTTACCCTTGTGTGTGATGGAAAAATTGGTAATATCTCTTGATTCTGTAAGCATTTCATCACCCAGAAAAAAATTCCCAACAAACCTACATATTTTCACCACGATTCCATCTTAAAGGGTGGAGTATTTCTTTTTGTATCACTTTCTTCTAAGAGTTGGACCTCAGACTGAGGTAACTCGGCGGCACATGACTACATAAAAAAGGTAATAAAGAAGTCTGAGTTCATCTCTCGGTGGAGAGATACAAAAGGTTTCTGGAAGAAAAGTCCATAAACAGAAAAGTAAACTTGGAGAAGACCAACTTCTTATCCCGGGGGGTATACCAGGAAATTTGTGAAATGGTATACTGGGCTTGATGGAACTTTGCTCTGACCTAGTATGGTGGTTTTTATTGTCAGGTTTTGGATAACGCATACGGACACACATGAACTGTGGGACAGAAGGAAAAGATTTTTGAATTGGGTGTGGCCATAATTTGTTTAATAGATGACTTCAGAATAAGCTAGACACATTAAAACAGTGCAAGGCGGACACTAGCGTTTTGAAGACGAACTGGGGCTGCTTTAATGATTTTTGGCCAGGTCTAGACTGAGTGTAGTATCTTCCCACTAATGGTCCAAAGCAGAGTTTCTTTCCCATGGCCCACAAGTCATTGTTTGAAATAACACTATGAAAAATGAAGCTGAACTTTCTCCAGAATAATGTTCCTTAACAATAACATGTTTCTCTCTTTTCTTTCTCTCTCTCCTTTATTTATTATTTTTTTTGTTTTTTAATAGCTCTGCTTTTCAGAAATGGCTCCTGTTTGTGCTGTGGTTGGGGGTGTGCTAGCACAGGAAATTGTAAAGGTAAAAGTCCTCCTCCATCCTTCTTCATCTGTTCTTTTTTAATGTACCATAAAGTCACTGCTGCTTACAAGGCATACTCTAGACACCTTCACCCTCCCTATGATGCGGTAGGGAAAGATGAAAACCCCCTCAAAACCTTCATGTGGCCAACAGCACCCACTATAACTTGAATGCCTCCTTGGGGCTGAAATAGGCAGCAGCAGACCCCAGTTGCTCTCATCACCCATGACACTGCCTGGCCCTTGGCTCCTCGTATGCCATGCTTACACAAAGGAGTGCTAAATGTCAGCAGGGCAGGAGTGATGGGATTGCTTCTGTCTCTTTCAGCCCAATGGGAGGCATCTAGGATAGGGGAGATCTGAGGGCAGGGCATTGGTTATGTGGGAGCAAAGCGTTTGCATATTTCTGCACAAATGTTTTGCCTTGCTAAGTGGATTTCCAGAGATCATCTTTTGCCAGAATAGTGTGGGACAGTATCTTTGCCTAATGTTAGTTTTTCTGCTTTTTTAGCAATTTTGACTATTCAAACAAGCTCTTTGGTCTAGGACACTTACTCACCTTTGTTTATGGATTGTTGTGATCATTGAGAATTTCTGAAGAAATTGCAAAGAGCCATGGTTGTATCAGGAAATATCACTACAGACTGGCAAGGATCCATGCTAAAAAACATGGCTCAGTTCTTTGAGAAGAAGGTTGATTTATTTACCCCATCTAGCAGATGGGTCTGTTTCATATGTCTGGTTTTGATCAACAAATGATTCCTGGAGCAATACATTATTCCCATTGTACTGCATTTGCCACTTATTTTCCTCATTTGCTGATCTAATTTTTTGAAGGTTTTTTTCTCTTTTGCAAGTCTGTTGCTTCTTTATACTGGTCGACTCTTACTCATTCCTTCTACTCGCCGCAATGTTGTTCAAGTTTAATGATGAAGACAAATTCTGGGTGTTTACATTCCTATTTCAACACCTTTTGCATATTTGGTTCTGATGATGCTTTTAAGTAAGCCTGAAGGGCTAATGACAATAGCTCTATAGGTATAATCTATTTCTTTTACTTGTTTATAGACATTTTATTAAGCACCAAATAAATCAACAAACAAGGACATAGTGAAGTAGTCCAAGGTAATAAAGACACACAAGTGCTGAGAGAACCAAAAAGTCAAATGAGATGAGGTTGGGAATACAAATAAATTTGGTTGAATAATGAGAAAAAGCATACAGTAACTTCTAATTATTTACAGTAACAAATAACACCCCCTTCCTCTCCTAATAATCCTCCATTCCCCTACGAGCACTAACAGGCCAGTGATGAGAGAGACATCAAGAGAAAAAACTCCCCTTCCCCCTCAATATAAGCAGTTAAGATGGGCAATTCAATAGGAATGGTTACCAAGTCTTTTCCCACTTGGGAAGAGTATGGTGCTTAAAGGGCTAGCAAACGTTCAAATCACAAAAGTACCCCAGCTTAGTAATTATTTTACCAATGAAGGAACAGAACTTTGCTTCCCATTTTCAGCCAAAGCTATCCTTGCTGTATTGGGTGCAGGTGTGCCTTGGACAGATCTCCAATATGCCTGTGCTTTTACACAAGTCCACCAAATAGTACCAATAGCATCACAGCCCCTCCAACAATATGGAGAAGCCCCTGGAAACATATGGCAAAGTCGGGCAGGAGTAAGGTACTACCTATAAAATAAAAACATTTATAGCATTTTCCTTTACTGAAACAGCCAAAGAAACTTTTGTTAAAACTTTTTCCAGTCGTCTTCTTGAATAGCGCTTCCTCTCCCAGTTTACTCTATGCAAGTTATAAAGTCTGGCATTTTTACACTGATATTTCTAAGATATGTAATAAAACCTTCAGTATCTCTAGAGTCTTGCCTTTTGGGAGTCCTCCAAAAAGGACTGGCTCCCGCAAAACCTTCTAATAGAGGGTGTGGACAAGAAGTGTTTCAGTTGAGTTTAAGCATAACTATTGTGTGTGGAAAGCTGATAATCTTTCAGAAGGGCTAGGGAAAGGGATCAAAGTATCCTCTTCAAAAGTTGTCCCTAGGGATAGGCAGGCCACTCCCACCTTTGGAAGAAACAAAGGATTGCCCGTAATCGGGGAATGGTGCAATAAGGGGGACACAAATTTGGAAAAGAGAGAATCCCAATAGAAAAAGTAGTGTCAACTATGGGGCAAGCACCCAAGCCTAAATTCCTTTGTTTACAAGGGAGCACAGAAGATGGCTTCATGTTTTTTTTCAACTGACCATAATTTGAGGTTGATCCTGGAACCACTTAACCGCAGCAAGGGCCTGAGTAGCCCGGTAGTGCCAAAGTAAGCTAGGGACTACAAGGCTCCTCAGCGTCTTATCTTTGTAAAGAAATGATCGAGGAAGGCCGGGCCTTTTGTACCAAATAAATCTAATCCATTTCTGAAGATCGGATAAAAATATTCTTGATAGCTTAAGGGGTAGCACCTGAAATAAGTATATCAGGTGTGGCAGAACATTCATTTTCAATGTAGCTAAACCACCAAACCATGAGAGATCTTATGTTCTAATAGCCATACTGGTTCAGATCAGTGGTCCATCTAGCCCAGTATACTGCTTCCAACAGTGGCCAATCCAGGTTGCAAGTCCCTGGCAGAAACCCAAATTAGTAGCAGCAGTCCATGCTACCAGTCCCAGGGCAAGCAGTGGCATCCCATGTCTGTCCTCAACAGCAGACTATGGACTTTCCTCCGGGAATTTGTCCATACTTTTTTTAAAACCCAGAAATTGCTAACCGCCATTACCACATCCTCCGGCAACGAGTTCCAGAGCTTAACTATTCTTTGAGTGAAAAAAAGATTTCCTCCAATTTGTTTTAAAATGTATTTCCATGTAATTTCATTGAGCATGCCCTGGTCTTTGTACTTTTTGAATGACAGAGAAACCAATTCACCTCCACCTGTTCCACACCACTCAGGATTTTGTAGACCTCAGTTACATCTCCCCTGAGCCGTCTCTTTTCCAAGCTGAAGAGCCCTAACCTCTTTAGCCTTTCCTCATACGGGAGCAGTTCCTTCCCCTCTATCATTTTGGTTGCTCTTCTTTGAACCTTTTCTAATTCCACTATATCTTTTTTGAGATAAGGTGACCAGAATTGAATACGATAATTATTTTGCATCCCTCTCCTAATAATTCTTAGCATCCTGTTTGCTTTTTTGGCCGCTGCCCACACTCGGCAGAAGATTTCAGCGTATTGTCTACAATGACACCTAGGTCTTTTTCTTGATTGCTGACTCCTAAAGTGGATCCTAGCATTAGATAACTATGATTCAGATTATTCTTCCCAATGTTCATCACTTTGCATTTGTCTACATTAAATTTCATCTGCCATTTGGATGCCCAGTCTTCCAGTTTCCTAAGGTCTACCTCCAATTCTTCACAATCTGCATGCGTTTTGGCAGCTTTGAATAGTTTTGTGTCGTCTGCAGATTTGTTGTCATTTGCAGATTTAATCACCTCACTTGTTCCGATTTCCATGTCATTTATAAATATGTTAAATAGCACCAGTCCCAGTACAGATGCCTGAGGCAATACTTTTCACCCTCCTCCACTGAGAAAATGGCCATTTAATCCTACCTTCTGTTTTCTGTTCAATAACCAATTCCTAATCCACAACAGAACATTGCCCCTATGCCATGACTCTTTAATTTCCTTAGGAGTCTTCATGAGGAACTTTGTCAAAAGCTTTTTGAAAATCTAAATATGCTACATCAACTGGCTCACCTTTGTCCATGTTTATTCACGCCTTCAAAGAAATGAAGCAGATTGAGGCAAGACCTCCAATAGCAGGATCCATGTTGACTCTGTCCCATTAAACCATGTTTTTCTATGTGTTCTATAATTTTATTCTTCATAATAATTTCCACTATTTTGCCTGGCACTGAAGTCAGGCTTACTGGTCTGTAATTACTCGGATCACCACTGGAACCCTTTTAAAAAAAATTGGCGTCACATTGGCCACCCTCCAGTCCTCATACAAATAGTATATTCAAAATTCCACCCCACCGCCATCCCCCATCTCTCCTCCCCATCCCCAGTCACACAACATATTCCAGTTCCAGGCCAATAAAGACCAAGGAACAACAGAATGCAGTGAGGTCCTGACTCCCCATGCTGAAAACACCCCCCCCCTCCCTCATGCTACATTGCTGATGAAAACGAATAAATAATCCCTCTCCACTAAGATCACAAATCTCAATCTCTTCTTTAAAGAGTAATAAAAAAAACAGCAACAGAGCAAACAGAAGTCAACTGTCAGAGTCCTGGTACTCAGTTCAAGCCAACCGCATCTGCGGCTACTATGGAACTGCCGTTTATGTCCTCCGGGACCTGCTGCCAACGTTGTAGTTTCACTTAGTTGCAGGTACCACAGTACTTGGGGGCTGCAGGTGTAGATGTCAACCGGCCACATGCACTATGTTCCAAGTATCAACAGAGTATGGGTATGATGTATTTTATCTGCAATCGCTAATACAGTGAAAATGGGAATGCCAATGGTAATTCATTTTAATCAGCAACTCCAGCGCCAGTTTCACTGTGCTGTTGCATCAGCATGTAACTGGATACATCTTGGTACACTGCAATCTGGGCTGCTTATATTGTGTGCCTTAGTCAAGATGAGCTCTTTATCTGCAAACTTCACAGGAATGAGCAGTGATATCACGGGCCTATTCTCTTGAGGACATCCCCAGTGATGATGTGCTCTTGCCAAACCTCTGGGACCACGTCAGAAGCATAGATTCTTTCTGCAGCCTCTATTGTTCAAGATCAAGGTTTATACAAGAGTTCTTCATAATGGATATCCAGTTGAGATGGTCGCATCTGAGAGGTGGCAAGATCATCTGCGTGTTCCTCCACTCTTTGTCTCCAAATCTTCCACGCGGCCCACCAGCTCCCGAGATTTGCACTAACATTGTCAATATGCTCAAATATCTATTCTCTGGAGCTCATCCCGAATCCTGAAGACCTGTTTGAGATTGCAGGGAATCCCCCTTTTACTTGGCCAGCAAGAGAGAAAGTCTGAATCAGGACACTGAGGCCTATGCAGAGGAGATGTGGCAATGCGCGTTCTTAGTCACATGGTGGCTTGACTGCTGTTCCTGCTCCTTATGTGTAGAATTTAAAGATTTATTCATAGGGTGGGATACCGGTGTCGGAAATGGTATTTCAAGCGGACGAGTCGGAGAAACTTACCGACTTCACAGTAAACCTGGAGGGACATAATTGGGGCCGTGCAGCAAACTGAAGAGTATCAAATCTCCTGGGACGCGGATGGTATTCATCCTAGAGTACTGGATAGAACTGAAAAATGCAGCTTGCCGGAGCTACTGTTAGTGATATGCAATTTATCCTTAAAATCCAGCGTGGTACCGGAAGATTGGAGGGTGGCCAATGTAACGCCGATTTTTAAAAAAAGGTTCCGGGAGATCCGGGAAATTATAGACCGGTGAGTCTGATGTCGGTGCCGGGGAAAATGGTAGAGGCTATTAAAAACAAAATTACAGAGCACATCCAAGGACATGGATTACTAGACCAAGGCCCAGATGCACTAAACCTTAACGACCCTCTAACAACCCTTTTAACGAAGAAATTCCTAACTGTTGCATGCATTAAAGGCCTTTTTCCGACGAAGCAAGCAGCTAACGAAAACGGAATACAAACGAGTAACTACCATTGTAATGTGGACAATTTGGGATGCACTAACAATACCGACAATTACACTGAGTCATTTACCGCAACAAATTTAATGTATGGTCAGAGCAGTCGTAAAGGCCAGAGCTGTCATCTCCCCGCTTCCCCCGCTCCATAAAAACGCAAGCTGGCATGTTTAAAAACAAAAGTGAGATAAAAAAAACAAACACACTTTCCCCTGCATAAAATCTAAACAAAAATCAAAAAAGGATCGGGAGGGGGCAAGGCACTCATCAGGAGCGTCCTGTATGGACGGCCTTGCCCCCCCCCCCCCCCCCCCCCCCCCCCGAGGTCGCTGCTGTTCCCCGCTTCTTCCCCTGTATGAAAATAAAAATCAAACTTTTGCAGTGAATGGGCCCCCCTCCTTCCTGTCTCTCTCTTCTCCTTCTCCCACCCACTGCTTCGCCGCCACTCCCCCTACCGCCTTAATGGCCGGCGCAGCACCTCTCACCTGTGTGTGAAGGCGCTGCACGGGATGGAACAGCTGCGATCGTTCTGCCTTCACCGACGTCTCTTTCCTTCTTCCTGTGCCCCACCCTCCTCTGGAAGAGAGCGAGGAATTGCAAGCTGTTTACTGGCTTGTATCTTATTTTCGTTATGTTAATGCACTCTTCAATATCGTTTTAGTCTCCTGTAATATCTTTACTTTTCTCTCAGTGATTATGCTCGATTGTTATGCCTTCCTCTAATACATCATTCTGTTCAAGTTCCTTTATCTCACAATCATCAGTCAGTGATGTCTTCAGTTTTGTTCAATTTTCCTCAAGGAAAGTTGCCTTAGCACTGTTGTTCAGACCAAAGTCAGTGTAATCTAAAGTTTTTAAATACACTGAATTATTTTGCTAATCGTTGATCACTGGAACTATAGAGCTTCAGGTCCATCAACACACGGTAAGCAACTGCTCAAATTCATTGACCAAACTCATGCTGCTACATTCCTAATCAAATTGGCTTTTGGCCACATCTCACCACCTGCATTATCTGTCACCTAAGTCAAGCTAAATCTGTTATCCTCTTTTCTATTGACCGCTGTTTTCAACATGATTGACCATTCCCTTCTACTACACCATCTTCAGAGGGATGACACCTACATCCTTTTCCTGGGCGGGCGACGCCTAATGTGAAACCTTTCATCACGTAACTATAGTTTGGGTTCCTTTTTCCCATTACATTAAGTCATTTGCCATTTGGATGGCCCAGTCTCCAAGTCTTTAAGGTCCTCTTGCAATTTTTCTCAATCCTCTTGTGATTTAACAACTTTGAATAACTTGTGTCATCAGTAAATTTAATTATCTCACTAGTTATTCCCATCTGTAGATCATTTATAAATGTTAAAAAGCAGCGGTCCCAGCACAAACCCCTGGGGAACCCCACTATCTACCCTTTCCCATTGAGAATATGGACCATTTAATCCTACTCTGTTTTCTCTCTTTTAACCAGTTTTAATCCACAATACCTCCCCATCCCATGATTTTCTAATTTCCTCAAAAATCTTTCATGAGGTACTTTGTCAAATGCCTTTTTAAAATCCAAATACACAATATTGACCGGCTCACCTTTATCCACATGCTTATTCCACTTTAAAGAAATGTAGTAAATTGGTGAGGCAAGATTCCCCCTGACTAACTCTGTTAGCTTTGTCTCATTAATCCATGCTTATGTATATGCTCTGTAATTTTGTTCTTTATAATAGTTTCTAACATTTTCCCGACTCCGTCAGGCTCACTTGGGTTACCTCTGGAACCCTTTTTAAAAATTGGTATTACACTGGTCATCCTCTAGTCTTCCAGTACCATGCTTGATTTTGAAGATGAATTGCATCTTGCTAAGAATAGCTCTGCAAGTTCATTTTTCTATTCTATCAGTACTCTATATGTGTACCATCTGGTCCAGGCAATTTGCTACTCTTCATTTGTGAAATTGCTCCATTACATCTTCCATGCTTACAGAGATTTGTTTCAGTTTCTCTGACTCATCAGCATTGAATACCATTTCTGGCACCAGTATCTGTCCCACATCTTCCTCGTGTGAAGACTGAAGCAAAGAATTCATTAAATCTCTCCACTATGGCCTTGTCTTCCCTGATTGCCCCTTTTATCTTCGGTCATCTAGTGGTCCAACTGATTCTTTGCTGGTTTCATGCTTCTAATATTCCTAAAAAAAATTATGTTTCTGTGTTTTGGGCACCCCTGACATAGTAGCCCTGACAAAACAGCCTTGTAACAAAACAGCCCTTGTCTAAACAGCCCTAACAAAATAGCCTTCTAATGTCGAACAAATAGCCCTAACAAAATTGCCCCCTAAAAAAAAAATAACACACCACAAAAAAGATGATAAACTACAAGTGAAATCTTCACTGATAAAGGCTCCTACCAGCATTGCATTGTATAAAGCGCATATAAACTAAACAAATTCTTATTTACCAACTGGTATTCATGATCTGTTCTGCTGTTTAAGGAAACTATCTTCCATCAACATGCTAATTAAAGAAAAACAAAACAATATTGTCATCATTTTCTGTAGTCTTGCCAACCTAACCAGTTTAGCAAGGTAAGATTATTAGGAAAAAAAATGCAGTGTTCCACAAGGTAAGTTCTCCCCCTGTCTGGTACTGTTCGGGTTACTTTGTCAGAGGCCATATTCTGGGCAGTTCTGATCAGGCTGTTTTGTCGGGGGGGGGGGGGGGGGGGTAATTTGTCAGGGGCTATATTGTGGGCAGGCTGTTTTGACAGTGCTGTTGGGAGCTTTTTTTGTCAGGGCTATTTGACTGGGTACCAAATGCAGTCTTCTGAGAGGCGTACCGCTCTTGGCTGTGTTCACTTCTTACCTCTCAGATAGTCCTACACTGTTCATCTCCCTGAGTCTGCCTCCATGGCGTCTCCTCTGGTTGCTGGTGTACCTCAAGGGTCAATTCTCTCTCCTGCTCTTTTTGATATCTTCTTGTCACCATTACTGACACTTCTTCAGTCCTTAGACTGTGGTTGTTATACTGATGATATACAGGTTCTCAGTATTGATTGACCCTATTGATCATCCCTTGCAGATGAGTTCTCTTACTCAAAAACTTACTAAAGTTATATCTTGGCTCCAGATTCCCAAATCCCGATAAATCATGGGCAGTTCTGTTCACCTACCTGTGCTAACAAAGTACTAGCTGCACCTGTTGTCTTAGGCTTCCGTGCCTGTTCCACTAGTCAGTAACATCAGAATCCTGGGTGTCCTTATTTATAACTGTTTCATTTGCCTCCCTCCTCTCCTTGATATCCTCAGTTGATACAGCGCTCATTTTACAAGCCTAGACTGATTCGTTCTATTCGCCCTTTTCTTTATTCTTCTGCATTGAACATTTTAGTTCACTCTTTAGTCATTTCCAGCTGACTACTGTAGTGCTCTGTACATGAGAATCAAAATGAAAGAGCTTAGGACTTCTACAACTTATTCTAAACATAGTCATCAAGTTGTTTTACTTGACATAAGAAATACGTTCATATTGCTTCCTCTTCTGAAAGATGTCCACCCTGGCTGCCACTTTCTCATCGGCTCACTTATAAACTCCTAGTCTAGGTATACAAAGTCTGCTTTGCTGGTGAGTCCTCTCCTGCCTTCTGACTCCTTTTTGTTCCTCTAGGACCCTGCGTTCCTTGCATTACAATCGATTCGTTGCCCCCTCTTTTTGCGAGATCCATTATCCTTCCTCTTTGTAGATGCCTATGGCTGATCGCTGAGATGTCGTTAGTGCACCGCATACTGCGCTACCTATTGGTTTTCCCTTCCCTACTTTTCTTGCTGATATTATAGATCCTCTTTTCCCTATTGTTGCGAGCCTGGTATATTCTTTTCCTACTTCCTATTCTCTCTTTCTAGATTGTAAGCCACTCCGATGCCTGTTTGATAGCAGAATAGAATGCCCCTATATTAAACTTGAAACTTGTTGTAACGTGTGGATCATTACTATCTTTTTTTTGTTTGGTTTTTTTTTTTGAGGAGCACATGTCTAAAACAAGCTTGGAGACAAACTTATCTGGAGAAGGGCCATATAACTTCTCTCGTCATTTTCAGCCCTTAGTTCAGGGAAAGAGGTCTCTATTCTATTGGGTACTGCTGTAGCTTATACAACAGAGGCACTAGGATACCTCATCTGATGTAGGAGGCAGCTGTTCTCTTGGCTTGGGAAGATTGTATTGGGCATAGATTATGTCCAGGTAGAGTTCTTGAGCGGAAGTGCCCTAGACTGGGAAGAATGGAAGGTTTTTAGATGAAGCATTTGCCAGGATAATGTGTAAATACGGCAAGTCCCAGGTGGATTTCACTGCCACCTTACTAAATTCCAAGATGTAGACCTCCAGCAGAAGAAAGGAATTAGGAGCCAAGGGTATAGATATGTTAGTCAAGCCTTGGCCAGTTGACATCCTTCTTTGTATCTTTCCTCTATGGTGCCAGTGGGGGCAGAGTGTTAGCTGTGGATAAGTTGTGCCTGGTTCTTCTAATTTGCCCCAGGCTGACTTGAAAAGCCTTGGTAAGTGGGAGATTCTCTCTCTGTCTCTCAGAGCAGAGGCCTTCTTCACTAGGTTCTAGTTCTCCTAGAGTAACTGGTTTTTGTTCTGTTGCAGTCCTGCTATTGAAAGGGTTAGACTGAACAAGACGAGGATACTCTGCATTGATTGATGTATCCCATTTGAATGCCCAGAAACCATCTGTCTCATTTGTGCAAATCTAACATACATTACCTTGAAAGCTTGATGTCTGCAGGAGTCTGTCCTCTGAAGACTCCTATGCCCTCTATCCTGCCCTTTCTTCAGGGATTTTGGACAGGGGATTAATCTATACTTGAATACAGCTAATTGTACTGATTTTTTTTACAGGGGAGAAGTTCAAGGAAATGCTCTGGCATCTCACAGAGATGATACTGTTACTCAGAGGGGGTCAAATATGCTGTCCCTCATTTTCTACCAATAATCCTGCCATGGGATCTCAAGCTAGTTATTGGAGTTTTCTCTCTTCCTCTTTTCAAGTACTCCAGTCAACCTCTGCTGAGGATTTGCTACTCAAAACCGTGTTCTTGACAGCTGGTCTGCTCAACTTGGCAAATTTCTGAGGAGAAAGTAACCATCTGACCTACAGTAGTTTCTCATCTGAACCAGACCATTTCTTTTTAGCCTTTTGGAGGAAATAATATTGGTGGAACAACGAAGCCCTTGACTCTCATGTGCATAGCATACTTAAGGTCACTAATCCCTTTCAAAAACGTAATGGATTTTGTGCTGTTTACTAGCAAAAGAAAGGGGGAAGCAGCATCCACAGTCAGAATTTCTAGATGGAAAGAAGTTTGCTTCAGCGTAGATTGAGGGCGTGTGTGCTCATTCATTTAGGGTTGAGGCCTTCTCTGGGGTGGGGGTGTATTCATTTTCCGCAGGGGGCAGTGGTGTGATCTTCTCTGCATTCTCCAAGCACCATAGATTGGATGCTCATGCCAGGGAAGACTGCCTTTGGTATATGTGTTCTAGAGTCACCTTGACTTCCTGCCACTCAGTCTGCTTCTGCTAGGTTGCTCTGGTAATGGCAGTGAGGAAGGAGAATTTTTAAACTTTAACTGTTATTTCCTTTCCTTGATTTACCACATTAGCCTAGAACCCACCCAGGAAGGTCATGATTCTGTGCTCAGATCCTTCCAGTGAAAGGAAGAACGCTTTGCTGTTTGTTTTTATTTGTACTTCTCTCAAGGTGTATTCAGTATTCGTGTCTCTGAAAGACCTAATGGGTGATAGTCTGGGTTTGGACTTTGATATGAGTATACTGACGGAATTTCTAGCAGCTTCAGCTTACAGGAGAATAATCAGCTTGAATTTTGTTCTGTTCCCCTCTGCTGGCAGAGGAACAAACATGCTACTACTACTTACTACTATTTAGGCATTTCTATAGTTCTACAAGGCATACGCAGCGCTGTACAACATAGAAGAAAGACAGTCCCTGCTCAAAGAGCTTACAATCTAATAGACAAAAATAATTAAAAAGTAATCAAATCAATTAATGTGAACGGGAAGGAAGAGAGGAGGGTAGGTGGAGGCGAGTGGTTTACAAGTGGTTCGAGGTCAAAAGCAATGTTAAAGAGGTGGGTTTTCAGTCTAGATTTAAGGTGGCCAAGGATGGGGCAAGACGTAGGGGCTCAGGAAGTTTATTCCAGGCGTAGGGTGCAGCGAGACAGAAGGCGCAGAAGTCTGGATGTTGGCAGTAGTGGAGAAGGGAACCGATTAAGAAGGATTTATCCATGGAGCGGAGTGCACGGGAAGGGGTTGTAGGGAAGGAAGTGTGGAGAGATACTGGGGAGCAGCAGAGTGAATACATTTAAGGTTAGTAGAAGATTTGAACAGGATGCGAAACGGATAGGGAGCCAGTGAAGGGTCTTGGAGGAGAGGGGTTAGTATGAGTAAAGGCGCCCTGGCGGAAAATGAGACGGCAGCAGAGTTTTGAACATGCTCATCTGGACTGATGTGGTAAGATCCAAGGGAGGAAAACTAACACTTTTGGTTGTTGTAATGCTTGCAGGGTAGATGTTGCTCTCTTGCCCGCCATCTAGAATTGTCTAGTGAAAAAAGAGTGGGACAGTCTGATCATTTAGTTCAGTTTTAATAAAAAAAAAGTTGACCTGGAAATGTCTTCCTTGTCCCCCACATCCTCCCCATACTCCATATTACCCTTCTTTTGGCTCACTTGAATTTTTCCTCTGCAGGCCTTATCACAGAGGAGACCCACCTCACAACCTCTTCTTCTTTGATGGAATTAAGGCAACAGGATTGTGGACTGCATGGGTCCCAAATGAGGGCAGTATTCCCGGTTTCTGGTCAGAAGCCTGAAGACGGGAACCACAGGCCGTGTAATTTTGCCTCTCAGTGTACGAAGGAGTGGCTGCTCTGCTCATCAACCCACGCAGCTTAAAATGCTACTAGTTTAATTTCACTGTTTTTCTGTCTTCCAAATGTCAACTGTAGAGTAGCAATGAAATGGAACACTGACACTGAGTAGTAGAAATAGTGTAATGATTTTTAAATGGAGCAGATTGGGGAGCTGAGTTGGAATTGCTGCAGGGCATTGCTCAGAAGCCTCTTGTATGAGAATAAGGTTTAGGTTTATTCACTATTAGTTGATGGCAGTTTAGCAGTGGTAAGATCCTGTGAAACCTGCTGGATCTCCTGCCTCTCATCTGTGCTTAAAAGGAAAATAGAATGTAGTGGTAATCTTGCCCGTGTCCAACAGCTTTATGGCCTGTGGTTCCGGGTACCTGTCTGACAGGAAGCAGCTATCTAGTTGTGGGGATTATTATTTAACTGCAAACGGGGCATTACACATGGGCTGGCTGTAATAAAACATTGTTAGTGTAAGTTATGTATCACAGCTCTATTGTGTTAAATGGGTTGCAATTTATAATGTATAAGTGTGCTGACACAGTGGTGAGTTTTTATTACATTGGCCATTAATGCAGCTCTTTACAGTTTACGCTGAAGTATAAACCTGCCTACTCCATGATCTCTCCTCCTTTCCTCTGTCAGTCTTATTCTTGCTTCCCTCTTTTTTGCCCAGACATTTTTGTATTTTTCAATTTTTAAACAAGTGTAAAAAAAAGCTAAGTTTTTGGATTAAAAATGTTAAAAAGTGGTGTATGTTGTATGTGTATCTGAGCAGTGTTGACCTCTGAGTATTAATGGGGTGGCTGGTTCATGATTCACTGCTGTAGACATTTCACCGGGGAAGGAGTAAAAAGCAAGGATGATGCCTACAGCTTGATTTTTTTTTTAGTAGTAAGCAGAATTTGACTGCTATAATTACACAAAAAGCATAAGGGAATACCTGCGTTAGCCACAGAAATGTTTTTTTTAATGAATTGTTCCTGCACACCTGCTATGCAGGTAGATATTTGCTTATTTGAAGAGTTGTTCCCAGGGCTGGGGTATGGTTTATTGTAAGCATTTATATTTTATCCCTTCACTACAGTAACTTTCAGAGTGGATTTCAGTCAATGAAGTACACAGCAAGGAAAACACTAATAATATATTGGTATTTTCTTTTTATTGAAGTCTCAAAATTATATGCATGTTGTAAGCTAGAGAGAGCAAGACCTTCCCAGCCAGGTTTGTTTTCAGGGTATCCACAATAATAGGCATGAAAGATTGTGAATATACTGAAAACCTGAGTGGCTTGAAATACAGCTTGTTCTACTCCTTCCAGCCCCCCCCCCCCCCCCCAACCTCCAAAAAATAAAATGATCTATATAATTGAAAAGCACCCTTCCAAAACTGACTCGGTCCATATTTTTCCCCTTTCAGTTTTGAGCTATACAGTTAACTCATGGACTGAGGGAGGTTTGGCACATCTGGGGACAAATGGCCTGGCCAACAATAGTAAGCTCAGAGCACAGTTCCAGAAGCTTGGGGAGAGACTAAGTCTTTGGTTCAAACTGCAGCTTTCTCTGAAGTAATTCCTACATGTGAGAAGGGAGAGGGAAAACTACATAAAACAGAGGAAGGTTTTAGTTACATAGGAGGATGGGGTAGTATGTGGCAAAATAACAGGCTGTACTTTGATAGGCTACATCTTTCTGTGACAGGAAAAGATCCTTGGGGACAAATTCAGACAGTGTGTTTCTAGACATTTAAACTAGAGGGCGGGAGTGACAAAAGGAGACAAGGAAACTCAAAGTCGTCCCCAGAAAAAAAACATGATGGCAGAGGCAAAGGTCATGTAAATATAGAAAACCCTCCAAACTCACATAGCACATGGAAAGCAATGAGCACAAATGCTCATAGTCTAAGTAAAAAGCTTCAAGATTTGCAAGCGCTGATGTTTGAGGAAGACTTGGATATTGTTGCTATTACAGAGACATGGTTCAATGATTCCCATGAATGGGATGCAACCATACCATGCTATAATCTTTTTAGGGAGGGCTGAAGAGGTGGGGGAATGTTGCTGTATGTGAAAAACAATATGAGAGCTGCTGAAATGTGGGGAGCCTAGGGAAAGGAAGCGGCTGTATGGATCATCCTGGAAAGAGAAGATGGAACCTGTATCCACACAGGTGTTATCTACAGACCTCTGGCACAAATGGAGAAGCTGGACAAGGATCTGATAGAAAATATTCATAAACTTGGTATGAAGGGGGAGGAGGCACTATTGTTGGGAGATTTTAACTTGCCTGATGTGGATTGGAATGTCCCGTCAGCAGAATCAGAAAGAAGTAGAGAGATCATGGATGCCTATCAAAGCACCTTACTCAGACAAATGGTGACGGAAACCCATGAGGGAAGGATTGATCTAGTGCTCACAAATGGAGGAAGTGTTCCAATGTCTGTGTCGGTGCCCACCTAGGTAATAGTGATCATCTCACAACATGGTTGATATAGGAGCAAAAGTGGAGTGCAGATGCACAAAAACTCAAAGTACTGGATTTCATACGTACTGATTTTGGTAAAATGGGGGAGTACCTGAAGAAAGAGCTGATGGCAGGGGTAGGCATTGCAGAAGTGGAAGTGTAATGGTACAAGCTGAAAACTGCTATAAATATGGCAGCTGATTTTTACACAAGGAAAGTACCAAAAAAAAAAAAAAAAAGAGAAACAGGAAGCTTGTATGGATCTCCACATGGCTGAAAAAAAAAGAGCAGAAGAAGCTTCGTTCAAGAAATACAGGAGAATGCAATGGGAAATTCTGGCCCTTTGGTGGCTGACTCCGGCAGACCTGCGCAATGAAGGTGTTGGGTCCAGTTCTTGATTTCCATGGGGGTGAGGTGTGGACCCGGATTACCTCAGATCAGTGGGTGCTCGAGGTAGTCTGTGACTGCTGTGCACTGGAATTCGCCCGTCCTTTGGTGGATGCCTTCATGGCGTCCTTGCCAGGCTCCTTGGAAAGTGCTGGCAGTTTGGCAGTCTGTTCATTGTCTGTGGCTTTAAGGGCAGTGGTTCCCGTCCCCAAGTTGGAATGTGGCACAGGTCGTAATTCCATCTATTTTATGGTTCCCAAAAAAGAGAGTTCCTACCAGCTTATTCTGGATCGCAGATGGGTAAATCACACTCCTCAACTCTTTCCTTTCTCAGTGAAACCTTGCGCTCCATTATTCCTGGCTTGTGCAGCCTGGAGAGTTCCTGTCGTCATTGGACCTGACTGAGTCATACCTCCATATCCCTATTCACCTGACTCATCAGCATTTTCCTTCGCATCGCTGTTTTGGGAAGGCATCAATTTTGCACGCGCCCCCTTTGGTTTGGCCACAACCTCCCCATACGTTTTCCAAGGTGATGATGGTGGTGGCAGCAATGGGCAAGGAGGGCATTTTGGGTGGCCAATGTGACACAGATTTTTAAAAGGGTTCCAGGGGTGATCTGGGAAATTACAGACCAGTAGGCCTGTGTCGGTACCGGCGAAAAATAGTGGAAACTATTATAAGTAATAAAATTACAAAACACATAGATAAACATTTAATGGGGACAGAGCATGGATTCAGCCAAGGGAAATCTTGCTTCACCAATTTGCTTAATTTCTTTGAAGGTGTGGATAAAGGTGAGCCCGTTGATGTAGTGTAGCTAGATTTTCAGAAAGCTTTTGGTAAAGTTCCTCATGAGAGACTCCTGACAAAATTAGTCATGGGATAGGAGACAAGGTTCTAGTGTGGATTAGGAAATGATTATTGGACAGAAAACAGAGGGGTAGGGGTGAATGGTCATTCCTCTCAATGGACGAAGTGGGACAGTGGAGTGCCGCAGGGATATGTACTGGAACCAGTGCTGTTTAACATATTTACAAACAATATGGAAAATCAGAGCAAGTGAGGTAATTAACTTTGCAGATGACACAAAAATATTCAAGGTTGTTAAAACACGTGCGAACTGTTAAATATTGCAGGAAGACCTTAGGACATTGAAAGACGGCACCCAAATGTCAGATGAAATTTAATGTGGACAGATGTGAGGAGCTGCAGGAGCTTATTTCCCAGGTGTTTTCAATGCTGCGCTTCAAGGAGTTTGTTCCGAAAGCCCCTAAGATGGCAGATCTGCTTCTTAAGGAAGTTTGGAGATCCTCCTGCTCTTTCCCCATGCACCAGGATATTCAGGTGTAGTGTGCTTCATCCGATGCACATTGGAAAGAGTAATCCGAATCATAGTTACCTGATGCTAGGGCCTACCTTGGGGGTCAGCACTGTAGGTGTCATTGTAGGCAATACGCTGAAGTCTTCTGCTGTGTGCGGCAGTGGCCAAAAAAGCAAACAGTATGCTAGGAGTTATTATGAAAGGGATGGTGAATAAGACCACAAATACTATAATGCCTCTGTATCACTCCATGTTGTGACTGCATCTTGAGTATTTCATTCAGTTCTGGTCGTAGTATCTCAAAAAGGATATAGCGAAATTAGAAAAGGTTCAAAGAAGAGCGACTAAAATGATAAAGGTGACAAAACTCCTCTCGTACAAGGAAAGGCTAAAGAGGTTAGGGCTCTTAAGCTTGGAAGCTTGACAGGTGTCGTTTGGGAAGCTTGCAAGGTGCCCTTGGCCTGGATTGGCCGCTGTCGTGGACAGGATGCTGGGCTCGATGGACCCTTGGTCTTTTCCCAGTGTGGCATTACTTATGTACTTATGGAAAAGAGAGGAATGAGGAGAGATGATAATTGAGATCTACAAAAGCCGGAGTGGTGTAGAATTAGTAGAAGTAATGCCCTGGGGGGAGAAGTTATCTTTAAACTGTGACAAATTTACCATCTGCATGAAATTGTAGCTGAAAATCTAGTAAATAGCATACAGAGTTTCTAGAGGCCAACTGAGTTTGTTTTGGTTACAGTGTCGAGAGATGTGCTAGCAGTGTTAGTACACTTTTAAAGGTGATCAGTGGAAATAAAAAGAAAAGAAAATATACCTTTTTTTTATTGAACTTAATACATTTTTTGATTAGTTTTTGAATGTAACTGTTCTTCATCAGATCAGAAATAAGCAAATGTTGATAAATAACAGTAGATGTAATGAAACGTCAAAGCATTCCAGTGGCAGTCTCACAGGGTGGGGTGGGTTAGGTGTGAGGGAGAGAGCCAGGTGGCTGAGGAATAGGGAGCTATGGATGATAAGAGGGTGACAAAGATCTGGGTTTTCTAGCTCATTATAAACCATAAATTCTACTGGTTTGTCCTGTCTGAAATATTTAATCATTCTGACTCCAAAGGTCTTACGTTCCTGGATAGTCTTGGAAGTTTCCTTTTAGCATTCTCACCATAAAATGATTGATACAGTGTTCTGGTTTTGTAAAGTGTTGCCCCACAGAGGTGACATCCTGGTTGGCACTGGCATTTTTCATATGATGTCTATGTAAATTGTCTCTTTTTAGCATGTGGCTTGTTTCTCCAAATTTCACCCCTTTGTCACACTTTTTGCATTGAATTATATATACCATACTGGAAGATGTCACGCATGTTGCATATTTTTCCTTTGTGAATGACTGGGAACCTGTGAAATTTTTTGGCATAGTTTGCAGCTGGATGTATGCAAGGATGTGTGCCACTCTCTTTTTGAGTTTCTTTCGGGAGCTTGCTTCTCACTAGTTTTTGTTCTAACTTGGGTGGCTGTTGGAAGGTCAGCACTGGTTGGGATGGGAATATCTTTCAGTAGTTCATCCTCCTGGAGTAGTGGCTGTAGATCTTTTATGATTTTTCTAGCTCTGGGTTGTATGTCATTGTCTCAGGCTTTCTTTTCCTTGTACTGTAGCAGATTTTTCCTGGGTGTTTAAGGGAGGACAACATTTTTGAAGATTATTGTGAGGTTGTAGCCTTTGTGTTTTAAGGATTCAGTCAGGATTTTGAGGTGTTTTCTCTCTGTCCCCTGGGTCAGAGCCGTTATGGTGGTATCTTGTGCCGTGGCTGTGAATAATAGATTTCTTTGTATGTGAAGGGTGAAACCTGGAGTTGTGGAGGTAACTGCATTTGTCTGTAGGTTTCAGGGCACAGCTGGGGGAACTTCCACGGTCTATGTCCCAGAAACACCAAAGGAAGACCATGACCCTTATTTTATCATCCTCACTTTAATATTCCCTTATCTCTTGTTTGTCTGTCCTAATTAGATTGTAAGCTCTGTCGAGCAGGGACTGTCTCTTAAGTGTACAGTGCTGCGTACATCTAGTAGCACAACAGAAATGATTAGTAGTAGTAGTAATATAGCCATTGCTGACTGAAACTGTGGTGTCCAAAAATGGACTTTTTCTGGGGAGTAGTCCATTTTGAATTTGATTTTAGGATGGTATGTATTGAAAGAATTGTAAAATTGAGTTTTCTGCCCCCTCAGTCCAAATTATAAAAATGTCATTGATATAGCAGTAGTATTTAGGGGTTTAGTCTGATATGTATTCAAAAATGTCTCTTCCAGTTCAGCCATAAAGAGGTTAGCATATTGGGTTGAACTGGAAGAGACATTTTTGAATACATATCAGAGCTATTCCAGTGCTTCCTTTCAACTGGAGGCCTAACTCCTGAATACTTATAATACCCATATAGAACTAACTTTGTAACATTACCTGTCCCACATTTCTTTTAAAGCAGGGGTTCTCAATGCAGTTCATGGGATACACCTAGGCTTTTAAGATATCCACAATGAATATACATGAGAAGTTTGCATACACTGGTGATAGGGCATTAAAATATCTCTCATGCACCTGAGTGGCTAGGTGTGTCTTGAAGCCTGGTTTGAGAACCCATGTTCTAAAGTATACATAGTATATTTAAATCTGTCCCCATATGCTGTATGATGAAGACCACTGACCAGTTTAGTATTTATTCTTTGGACCAACTCTATCCATTTATATATTTTTTAAAGGGAAAGATGATGGGATTTGATATACCATCTTTTGGTTATTATAGTCAAAATGGTTTACATATAGGTACTTATTCTGTGCCTGGGACAATGGATGTTTACTTGACTTGCCCAGAGTCACAAGGAGCTGTAAGTGGGAATCAAACCTGGTTCTCAGGCCACTGTAGGCTGCTCCTCCACTGTATGCAAACAGATCTCATACATATTCATTGGGGAAATCCTGAAAACCCAGTTGAGTTGCAGCCCTTGAGGACTGAGGTTTCCCATCCCTGCTTTAAGGGGTTTATTTGTAAGTTGGGGGGAACTGTGTCAAAGGCTTTGTTGACATCAAGGGGGGGGGGGGGGGGAAAAGGACTTTTTTCACTTTGCTGTAGGGCTGCTGCTCTAGGCAAACACCTAGTCTGTCTTGGATTTCCAGTCTAACAAGGTCCACGGCCGAGGAGAGAGCAGCCCTGTGAACATTCCCTAACTCTACTTATAGATCATAATAGAGATGCAGGGTGGTCCTATCCCTCTATTTCTAACCCCATGACCCTGATGTTTCAAAACTGCTGTTATAATAACATAAGTGCTTTTTATTACTGATGTAAAAGGAGTACAAGTTATAATTAAATAAAACAGCAAATGTTACAGAAGACACATTTCATTCATCACTGGTATAGCAGATCTGTTTGTGCCAAATCCTGCCTAGTCCTCACCTCATTCTCATTTTGATAAATAACAAATAATACAAAGCTTGAGCATTAGAACCAAACTTTGTATTCTGGCTGCAAAAATCAGAGACTAAGGTGTCAGTGAAATGTGGCACTTCTGTCACTGCTTATCCATCAAGATTCACATACATGGTGCTGTCTAGCCATAACTCAACACTTCCCCCCCCCCCCCCCCCCCCCCCCAATTCTCACTGATGCTACCACCTCATTCATACTCTCCCACCAACATACTTGCCCTGCAACTCACATACCTCATACTCTGCATTCTCCTCCCTTCCCCTTGTTCTTTACACATCAGGTAAATGGTTTCCGACTGACACCTGCCATGACTAAACAAAAGGCCAGGACTGCTTTTAATAGGGTTGCTTCCCCTTTAGATAACTGGTCTGCCATCCTCAAATTTAGGTCCCAGCAGAGGTTTACAAATGTTACACTAATAAAAGAGAAAATTTAGTGGGGCTTTTATTGATCTCCATTGTAAAGCCAAACACCCAGGATGATACCCCACATCCGCACTCATGGATTGGCTGAGCGATGCAGCTTGCTTCTAGACCCACAATCAGTCATAACCCTGGGGGCCAATTCCTAGCATCCTATCCAATTGCTTGAGGAACACAGGTGCCACAGTTTCCACTGCCATTACCTTCATCACCATGTCTGTAATGCTAAGTTGGCCACAGTACTAGTGGATTAAAATGGAAGGCAGGAAGGTGCTCTTTATAAAGATGGATGTGGCTGATTTCTACATGGATGGCATTTTCCAGTGAGTGTCAACAAGTTCATGGAGGGAAGCATAGGCCAGGCTGGTCAGTATTCAGGAGTGAAGAAAACGGTTGAAGGCATTGTATGCAGACTCCAGATCAAAAAGCATCTGTCGGACCTGTGAATCATCCAGCTCATCTGAGGCAGACATGTTACTGAGCTTCTGTAACCTGCAATAACAAATCGGAGAGAGAGCAGAGTGAATACAGAATTCAGTTACTGCAACATTTGAGAATCTACACTTATATTTGAATATGATTAATAAGTAGCTGAGGGGAAATCATTTGAAGCTCAACATGTTAAAAACTCAGATTTTGTTATCTGACTATGCTTGGATGATATAAAAACAGATTGCTCATAAACTGTGTAATTTAGAGGTGGCCATGGGGGAAGCCACCGCTTGTCCTAGAATTTGTAGCATGGAATGCTAATTGGGTTTCTGGCAGGTATCTGTGCCCTGGATTGGTCAGTGTTGGAAACCACTGGTCTGACCCAGTATGGCTACTCTTATGTTCTTGATACTGGACTAAGTATGAAATATCAAGTCACCAAATTAACTAGTTTGATTTTTTTCTAAGTTAAAAAAAAAATCTCAATTGTCTTACAAGCTTTAAGACCTTTTAATTTTAGGATGGTGGTACAAAGTCTGATTTTTCCTTATTTTGATTATTTCTACAGTTTGTTGCTGGGTCTTACAAATAATTGCCTTAAAGCTTTGCAATAGGCACAAAATGTGACCGCCGGAGTTCTGGCTGGTGTGCCTAAGTACACTCATTACACCTATTTTAAAAAGTTTCCATTGGTTACTAATTGAGCAAACAGTAATGTTTAGTTTTTAAGGCGCTTCATAAATTGATTTCACCTACTCTTGCGTCTTTATCAGCCTAGCAGAGTTCTTTGGTGGTGTAACCGGGACTTACCAGAGGTACCCTCTTTTCATCTAATTAGAATGGCTGTGCATAGGAGATCTATGTTTAGAGTGATGGGTCCCAAGCTTTGGCATGAGCTACCAGCTTTTGTCATAAGGTTACTCCTTTCTCTCAAGGAGTTCAAGACAGTACTATTGGAAGAAGCTTATCGTAGTGTAGTCTAATGTGTATGAAATCAGTCTGGCCTATTAGCTTAAGAATAAATCTGATCTAGCCCTGGTTATTATAGTTAATATTTTTATATGTAAGTAGGAAATTGGAATGGTTTGTTTTGGAATTTTTGTATTGTTTAATTATTGTGCATGTTTTTTGTAAACCCACCCAGATAGTGTGAGATATATAATTTTTAACAAGACATTATACTAAGGTTCTGTAACTTGCAGTCACAAATCATAGGGGGACAAAAAGACAGACATGCCAGGGTCGTTATGCTCATATTAGCCCTCTCCTCAAGTCACTTCACTGGCTTCCTATCCGTTTCCGCATACAGTTCAAACTCCTCTTATTGACCTATAAGTGCATTCACTCTGCAGCTCCTCAGTACCTCTCCACTCTCATCTCTCCCTACATTCCTCTCCGGGAACTCCGTTCACTGGGTAAATCTCTCTTATCTGCACCCTTCTCCTCCACTGCTAACTCCAGACTCCGTTCCTTTTATCTTGCTACACCATATGCCTGGAATAGACTCCCTGAGCCGGTACGTCAAGCTCCATCTCTGACCGTCTTCAAATCTAAGCTAAAAGCCCACCTTTTTGATGCTGCTTTTAACTCCTAACCCTTGTTCACTGGTTCAGAACCCTTATTTTATCATCCTCACTTTAATATTCCCTTATCTCTTGTTTGTCCTAATTAGATTGTAAGCTCTGTCGAGCAGGGACTGTCTCTTCACGTTCAAGTGTACAGCACTGGGTATGTCTAGTAGCGCTATAGAAATGATAAGTAGTAGTAGTAGTGGACTTCTGCTATACACCAGCCCAAGAGTATGAGACAGAAATACACACTACTATACAACAGCCCTACAGTGTAAGCGACAGACAGACATGTTGCTGAACTTCTGCTCTACACTAGCTCCTGAGTGTGAGAAAGTTACTCAGACAGACAGACACACACACACACAAGCTGGATATTAATGGTTTACAAAGCAATACTTATTTCTACATTTGTTTACTGTCTGTTTTTAAATATATTTTATGTTTTTATAGTACTTCACATGTTTTTTTAGAGAAGCAATTTACACATTTTATGAAGAGACTTGCTAGAGGTGTGTAGGGAAATAATTTCTTTCAATTACTATCTCATTTTGTTTTTTATGTATATCATACATTTCATTATTCAGTAATAACTTGCATTATTTGGTGGACTCTGGTACAAAACAAAAAAGCCCCAGAGAATGAGACAGATGCAGTGTGGAACTTGTTTCCTTACACCTTTCCTCTCCTTTCTGTACAACAAAGTGATCGCCAGCAGTGACACCACTCACCACAAGTTGACCTTCTCTCTACCCTCAAAGTCTGGAGGCAGATGGCTCATCCGGTTCATGGTCTCCATCAGCTCTCGCAGATCTGGTTGGATCTGTGAACGAAGACCCAACAAACCACAATGGCAGCAGCGAATGCCCGTTCATCACATGAATGTATATAGACCACAGTGGCATTGTATAGCAATTCAGATCCAGTCCCCTGACACTTGGAGACTAAAGAGTTGACTGGGACAGAAATCTAACCTGTCCCTACCACAAGTAATCGCCATCCCTACCCCTGGCCCACCTAGCCCCGCCTACCACCGCACAGTCAGCTTGTTCCCCTCCCCCCCCCTACACAATTCCAAAGAAAGCCAGATTCTGAAAGCAATGAAAATGTACTTTTTAAAAATTTTGTATTTAACAGAGTACAAAATTTAAAAAGATGTACATTTTCAAAAAAGCAAACATTCATGAGCAGCATATCGCCTTAACCTCTTCCCCATATGCTCTATTTCCCCCTTTCCCCCTCGCCAATCTTTTTCCAGCCCCCCTCCTGCACCCACATTCCATCCACCCCCCTCCCTCCCATGAGTCCATCCATTCATCCACCTCCCCTCCCCTCCAGCACTGAGTCTGGGTGCCCTCTCCAACCATACCTCAATGCACCCTGGTGGATCTAATGGCCTCTTAGGGGTAGAAAAGATCCCCATTCTTTCCTGCTGGAGCTGATCCAATTGTTACCGCCGCTTCTTTAAAATGGCTGCCAAGACTTCAAGCAGTGACCTTGCAAGACTTCCGTGGAAGTCTCAGCGGCCATTTTGATGAAGCGATGGTAGCAGGCAGGAAAGAGGGGGGATCTTTCTTGCCCCGAAGAGGCCACTAGACCAGCAGGGTACATTGAGATATGTTCAGGGAGGGCAGGCCTACACTTCCGCTGGAACCCCACACACCCCGGTCCATCTCTGTGGAATCCCCGCTAACCCCATTCCCGGGCAGCTCGCTATTGGAGACCACCATACAGCAGGTTTGTGAATCTTTGCATTGCTCTGTTAAATAGAGAATATATAGCACTAGGGGGAGCAAGTGCTCCTCACAGATACTACTAAAGGGAAAACACATTTCCTTTTCTCACATTCTCAGACTCTGCTTTTATCTGAACCCTTCTAATTTTCTTTGGCCTAATGCGCAGCTCCTGCCTCTGCTTTTCACTGCCAGGGTAAGGGCTTTAACTCAAGCCTTTTCAGTGCTAGTTCAAGGCAAGCTATATACAGGAACAGTAGGTATTTTCCTGCCCCCAGAGGGCTTATAATCTAATTTTCTACCAGAGGGTTAAGTGATTTGCCCAAGATCACAAGGAACCACCATGGCATTTCAACCCTGGATTCCCTGATTCTCAGCCCACTGCTCTAACCACCAGGCTCTTACTTCCGTCTCTAGGATGAAGTAGCTTAACTTATACCACAGAAAATAAAGGTATTCTGTATTACAAAACTGTTAGTTAAATTAATGAGTCCAGTAGTTAGGTTAAATGGTGCTGTGCTACCATGTACACAAGTATGGATTATGGGACAATTCTCCAACTGGGCTCCTCTATTTAGGCACCCTGAGAATGAGGTAGGAGGGTATTTTATAAGGGAACCTGGGTGTCCAGATTCCATGATAAAACACTGATGTAACCCAACATTTAGGTGCCCACAGCTGAGTGCCACGTCCAACTGTAAGTTACATGTGTAACTGGGAGCCCCTTGCAGAAATTCTCACTGTAAGTGAATCGGGTATTTGCAGAATAGAACTCATGCGAGTAAGTGTACATGGACATGTGTAAATGCTAGTATTTTACACAATTATGCATGTAAAGGCGGATGCCCAGATTCTAGAATTACCTTTCATATCTTCAACAGGATAAGCAGATTTTGGCAACCAGATAGACTTATTTCTGCTTGTGTTTACGGATGTACATTTACCTGTTCCTTGATAAAAGTGCTGCTTATGGTGGTCCATTCGATGAAAACATCAAAACAGAATGGATTTAAGGGCTTTGTACTTTAGGGCTCTGGGTATGGCTCTTAAGAGTGCATGGGTTCTGGCATCAGGTAGTTTGAAAGGTATTCCACAGACCATGCAGAGCCTGGCAATCCTGGTGGATAATCTCTTCAACTTCCCTCTCTGTGAGAGTTGACAATGCAGCTGTCGTGTGAAAGATCCTCCCTTTGGAGCTGAGAACACTGCAGTGTTGCAGCGGAATTGTGCAGCATATCTCAAACTATGTCACTAGCATTGGTGGACACTTTTCACAAAGGTAAAGCTTTTACTACAGGCGACACAGCAAGAGGAAAAGCTGCAGGTCAAGGATGAGGAGCTACTGAAAGTTAGTTATTCCTATGATCTGCTGAACAGCTTCCAGGAAACTAAAGTCTTTGGTGTTGGGGGGTAGAATAATGCAAAGGCTGAGGTTGTTCCAGCTTCTATTACTCACTTAGGAACTCACTGAAGCACAGTTTGACCAGAAGTACCTAAACATTTCCACACAATGGAAGAAATCTTTGTTACTTTTATAATCCCATGCCTCTTTTCTACCTTGTATTTTATTTATATGTATAACCCACATATCCTTAAAACTACTCTATAAAAGATGCAGCCACTTGTTATTATGGCCACAGCTCCTGTTTTTGTACATCTCATCTTGTAGTATCTTCACTGTTTTGACATCAATTAGCACAACAGCTCTTTGATTACCAAACTCAAGATGTGGGGACATTAGTTCTAAGACCTAGGGCACTAGCCAAAATTGTTTTTAAGAGCCAGGGAAAACCTTCCCACCCTGGCTCCACTTTACCTTGTATAACTTTTCTCTTTTGCATTTTATTCTATTTTAGTACTTTTCCCCTATATTTAGTATTATTTTACCGATTCTTATAATCAGGGTTGTAGAGTCAGAGTTGATAAAAATGTACCAACTCAAACTTCAGCTTCAAAATAAAAACTTACTATATGTAATATATATATGCATTTATATATAATATATACATTATATTTACCAATACTTTAGATTGAGAACAAAAAATGTAAAGCTTAATATCGGTAGGAGTCAGAGTTGGACAATAGAAAAATAGAGTTGGAGTAAAAGGTTTGGTGTAGCAACTCCACAGCCCTGTTTATAATGTCATTTGACTTCAATATATTTTCTTTTTAACTTTTTGCCTTCTCTCTCTCCCCCCTGGCAGTGGTGACAGCAGTAGTCTTCACGTGCAGCCCAGACCAATGATAGTGTCTCTCAGTAACAGAAGCAAATTTTCATTCAGGTCTGCCATTCTAGATAACAGCACATGCACCTCCTCCTGGGCTAGTCACACTGCGGTACAAGCAGCTCTTCACTGGAGCCCACCACAGTGGAAGCGGTTCTTCTGGCCAGGACTTGAAAAGCAGAGGATCCAATTCCTTTTCTGTGCAAATGCAGTGGCAGACTTCCTTTTTAAGGCATGGGCCTGAGTACAGCAGATGCAGATCCTCCTTAGCTGGGCCAGTGCGTATGCAAAATTGTACATGTTTAATAATAATGGGAGTGATAGTAAAAAGAAATCTGTCTTGCCATATACGTGACACAGACCGTAGAAGTCTGCCAAGCACTGGACTTAGTTCCCCACAGCCAGAGTCGCTCTCTAAGCCCATTCAACACATCAATATGCATGCAGTCATTTACGATTTTTTAATTTTATATACCATCCTCTTTCTAATTAGAGGATCCTCTGTGTTCATCCCATTCCTTTTTCAATTCCATCACTGTTTTTATCTCCACTACCTCCCTCAGGAGGGCATTCCCGGCATCCACCACCTGCTCTGTGAAAAAGTACTTCCTGACGTTACTCCCAAGTCTACCACCTCACAACCTTAATTCATGTCCTCTAGTTTTACCATTTCCCCGTCTCTAGAAAAGATCTGTTTGTATATTAACACCTTTCAAGTATTTAAGCATCTGCATCATAACTCCCAAGTCCTTCCTTCCTCTAGGGTATACACAGTCAGGTCTTCCAGTCTGTTCTCCTAGGTCTTTTGGCACAACCCCCCATACCATTTTCATCACTTTCGTCTGAACTGCTTCAAGTCTTTTAATGTCCTTAGCAAGACACGGCCTCCAAAAAACACAATACTCCAGGTGGGACCTCACCAACAACTTGTACAGGGGCATCAACACCTCCTTTCTTCTGCTGGTTTATACCTCTCTCTATGCAGTCTAGCATTCTTCTATGACCACCGCCTTGTCACACTATTTTGTCACCTTCAGTCACTATCACCCCAAGATCCCTGTCTGTACATATCAGCCTCTCACCTCCTAGGACACACAGCTCCTTAGAATTTCTACTCCCCATGTGCATCATCACTCTACCCTTCTTTGCTTTAAACTTTAACTGCCAAATATTAGACTATTATTCTAATTTTTGCAGATCACTTCATTTCACAAAATCATGGCATTTGCTCAGACAGCATGCTACGCTCCAGGCTTGGCTTCTGGTAACATGAGATACTGTCCTCAAAAACCGACAGCCATGAATCAGGACAACCATCCAATCAATCCTCAAGTTTAACTCATGATGCAATTTATAGATTTTTCCCATCTACTGGATTAATCCGTTCATTAAGCAAATAAAAAAGGAGAAGATTCCAAAATACCTTTGTTCAATTATTTAGCACCAGGAGAGAATACAGCAACAATTGAAACTGAAACAAGATCTTTCTCTTAACTAGAACCATGTTTTGGTAGCACTACATGAAATATGGTTAGACACGTAAAGGAATGTCTTAGGAGTCTTTCTGACCTCATCCATGGCACGAATCTCCAGACGTAGCTTGTCCATCACTGTGATAAAGAGCTGAAAGAAAGCAAATGAGTCAACACAGATGCCTCACTACACCATGCAGCCCGCAGTACAAAAAAACTTTACAGAAAGGCATTTTACAGTGTTTGGACCTGGCACGCACACTGATACTTATAGCGCTCCTAGACTTACACAGCGCAGTACATGTTATATGCAGTACTTTCTCTGTCCCTGGTAGGCTCACAATCTAAGGTGTGTTTTGGTTTTTTTTTTGGTACCTGGAGTAATGGAGGGTTAAGTGACTTGTCTAGGGTCACAAGGAGCTGAAGTGGGAATCAAACCCAGTTCCCCAGGATGTCAGCTCACTGCACTAACCATTAAACTACTCCTCCACTCCATGTCAATAAGGGCTAAATCCTCAGCAGCCAATCACACAGCAGGTAATAAGAGTAATTTTCAAAAGCTATTTGCTGGTCTAAATGTTCTTTGAATCTACCCACCCTATATGCAAGGACAAGTCCATATGCTGGACCGTAATGCATGCACTTGGACCTTCAACTTAATGGAGGCATTCCTGGAGACAGGTTCAGGACAATGGCTGCTACAACATATGTTTTGCATTTTCAAAACCATGCACTTTCTTTTAGCTGTAAAAAGTACCCTCAGAAAACAGGTGCAATCTCTGCAGAACGTTTTGATGTGGGGTGTTTTAAAAGATTTTAAATAACTAAAATAAAATAAAGGGAAAGCATATACATACTTTCCCTTTGTACCTGCAGACTTCATATCTGCCCATACAGTTTTGAAAGTTACCCTCAATATGCATGCATTGTGTCCTTTCATTCACCTGTATGCCAGGGGCGTTGCCAGATCTTGATTTTTGGGGAGGCCAAACATTTCCTCACAGTTCTACCCCCCTCCACCAATGCTGCCCCACCAAATCATACCTTTGTTGGCAGGGATGCTCAAGCCCTACCAGCTGAAGGGATTCTTAACGGAGCCTCCGTTCGTGCTGTTTGAGCAACATGAAAGTCAGCAGGGTGCTCTGCCCTCTGACACTGGCACTTCCATGCATATTCAGTTTAATGCTTGAAATGAGCATGCACAGAAATGCCAGCATCAGTGGCTGGAGCACCCCATCGACTTCCTGCTGCTCAGGCACCAGACAGGAGCTTGGGCAGAGAATCTCTTTGGCTGGTGGGGCTTGAGCATCCTCGCCAGCCAGGCATCTGGTGTCACAATTCTGGAAGAGGCCTGAGCCAAAAAAAAAGGGGGGGGCAGACCCCCCTCTCCCCCGGTGGCTATACCCCTGCTGTGTGTGAGCCATATTACTTATCCCAAGGATGACTTCCAGGTAAACACGTCACTGACAGCCAAGGATGCTCATGTTAATGGCCACTTACAGAGACAATGTCTGCGATGCAGCGGTTGAAGTTCCCCTTGTCGTCCTTGATGGTGATGGGCCGATCCTCCTTAATCCTCTCCATGGCTAATGGGCAGTCCAGCTGTAGGGAGACATGAACCACAGGCAAGTTGGAGAGATTTCATGTATGAATGTTACTCCTATCGGAGCTCGGATCATGAGGAGAAAGCAAATCTATGTTTTAAACCCTTGGGGGACAGCAAAATACCTACTAACAGAATGTAGATCACCTTGAACTTAATTTCCCAATATTCAGATTTTAATATTTAATTACTCACCTTTTGAAAAGGTACACAATATTTTCCCACTCCAATATATTAACCAGAAAATGTGGCAGAATAATCCTTTTCATCTATAATGGGAAAAGCTTGTATGCTTTTTAACTTAGGAGATGTGAAATGATACTTGTAGCCAGTGCAGATCTTTCCATAATGGAGACAAGTGTCACCTTTGCTGCAAAAACTATCTACTTCATCTTGTCCTTTAGATAGCTGCACTTCCTATCTTAATCCTCGCTGACAAGTAATTGAGTGGCTTACTTCTTTTATTAATAAGTTGTTAAATATTGAGCAGTACTCTACAGTTTTAGGTAGTATCGGAGGTCTAGATTTAAGTGAACCAGCTAGCTTTCACCCCACTGCAAGTGTACCTCTGTTGGCAAAGCTGTCAGAAGGAATAGTGGATAAACAATGAACAGATTACCTTTGGGACAATAACTGCTTGCATTATACACCACTACTCGCCAGGCTGACTGAACTACCAAAGTTCTGGGATTTATACTTGATTCACAGCTTACTCTGCAAACTCAGATATATTATACTTAAAAAGAAAAAAAAATAAAGTATTTTTCAAACTTCACCAGTTACGGTCAATATGTTGCTTTTTGAAGGTCCTTTCTCTCTTTTGGTTCAAGCCCTGGTTCTCTCTCTCAGATTGACATTACAAACCTTGCAGAATGTAGCAGCAAAAATGATCTTTCATTGTCATAAATTTGATAATTTTTGCAAGAATGGAATTCACATTGGCTTGCATTATCTATAAGTTTTGGAGGACTTTGATCCAGAATGTTCAATTCATTTTTGAAACCAATTCTACAATGTCACGTTCGAACTTTGTCCCTACCTTACTTTTCCCTTCTGTGAAAAAGTATGTTTTAAAAAAGTACTTGAAGGTTCTGTTAGTTATCAGGCAGTGGCAATTTGAAACGCCTTACCTAGGAAGTTAAGACTTTTGAAGCCTAATCTAATTTTCTGACACTCCTTAAAGACCTTTTTATTTAGCATATTTTAAAAATCATTTATTTTTAGCCTCTTATAGATTGTTTGTATCCTGCATGTAACCTTTTGGTAATCTGCTGTGGGGACCCTAGATTAGATTTTCAATTTCCATAAACATTTACGTTATCACCTGACCCACCAAGAATAACTCAATAGTCAACAATTTATTAGGGTTATTATTATTTAATTTGGATTTAGGATTAATCCATAGACTCCGAACAGAAGAGGATAATGGAATAGTAACAATGCCCAACATTGCATTTATAAGTGGTCTCTTAATTCTGCACCTTCCAATCCAAGGAATTTTATTCTTTTTCATCTAATGCTTGATCTTTACAAAGCATTTTTAAACAACTGTATAAGCTTCTTCTATCCTATTTAGGATCAGAGATTGCAAAACCCAAGCATCAAGTCACAAATAAACCTAAAATTTGGCACATGAAAGCTGCCTTAGTTTGAAACCGGACTCCAGTCGGAATGGCACTACGCACCGGGAAAAAGGAGAAAGAGAAGAGTAAAGTGCCTACCCCGGAGTTCAAAAACCCGCCAATGCAGTGCGGACCCCCGGCGAAAGACCCCCCCCCCCCCGCGTGAAAGAGCCCCCCCCGGGTGCATGCCGCTGGGGGGGGTGCCGCAGCGGGCGCCTGCTGCGAGTTTACTAACTTTGCTTGTTTGCTGCAGCTCCCTCTGCCCCGGAACAGGAAGTAACCTGTTCCGTGGCAGAGGGAGCTGCAGCGAACGAGAGAAGTTAGCAAACTCTCGCAGCAGGCGCGCGCCGCGGCACCCCCCAGCGGCGTGCACCCGGGGTGGACCGCCCCCACCGCACCCCTTGGTACGCCACTGTACTTGTGACATGTGGATTGGCCACTGTTTGAAACAAGATACTGTGCCATTGATCTGACCCAGTATGGCTATTTGTATGTTCTTAAACATTTAGGGCTCCTTTTACAAAGCCATGCTAGTGATTCTGGCACAACAAATGTGACGAAGCTTATTCAATTCATATGGGCTTCATCACATTTGTCATGCGGGAATCACTAGCGCGGTTTTGTAAAAGGAACCCTTAATATTACAATACATTTTCTGTTAACAATTAACTTCCAAAATTTCTCCACCTAATACCATTGTTACCTAAGCAGTGATATTCAAAACATTTTAGCCAGATACCTTTGGAGTTAACTATCTAAGACATTAGTAGCTCAGTACTGTAAATGGATAACTTTTAACTGGAATAATTGGAGATATGGCAGGTTTCAACTTAAGTCAGTTAGTGGTAATATTCAACTGCTTTCTAATGACAAAGAAAAAAGTTACCTGCAGGTATTATAACAGACCTAAGATATCCAGATAACGATTTCCAAATATCTTAAACTTGTTATATTCTGTAGCACTGACTTAGGTTAATTTTCTAAATATCCACTTAATCCAAATCATAGTTACCTGATGCTAGGGTCCATCTAGGGGGTCAGCACTCAAGAAAAAGATCTAGGTGTTGTAACCGGACTGATCGGCAAGTAAATCAGGAGGCCGAGACGCTGACTTCCAAAGCAAGGTAACTTTTATTAGCTAGCTGTCACAGTACTAAGTTCAGACTCAGGATACTGCGCCCCGAGCGTCACCTGACACTCATTCTTATACAAATTAGTGACCATGCGCATAACACATATCATACATCACACATACACATGCGCAGTGCATGCACATGCGCAATACATTAGTAGTTCTGTAGTTCTCACAGAGAAAGATACGTTAGTTTCATAGAAAATGTTACTTTGCAAGAAATGTAACTGATTGCAGTGTTTCAGCACATTCACATAATACAGCCTCTGTGTATGGATCACGAGACTGCACTGACAGAACCAGCTGTCTCCCTTACAAGCCCTAATTGCTAACTGCTACAATTTGTTATCTAGCTGCTGGTTAACAAATAGATGTTACTAGTAAAAAGTTCAGGCTACACAGTTTTAGGTTAGGCTCATCATAGAAAATCTGAGGTTTTGGTAAAACGCAAATAGTGCAAGTAAATAGTGCAAGTTTTGCCCCCTACAATCCCCCCTTTGATACTTTATCAATTGTCCAAGTGAAAAGTATCACAACAAAGGCTGGAAAGTTCGAAAGAGGTGGTGCAAATGGAGAGAAGGTCAAGAAGTGGTGGCCCTACGACTCCTTTCTTGGCCGTTGAGTTCTTCACCGGGGTTGAGACGAAAGGCCCCTATTGGACGCTCCCCCCTTTGTAGCCGGTCTTTGCCAGGAAAGGTGTGGATGGCCCAGAGGGCAAGTGGTGTACAACATCTGGAAGAATACAAAAGAGGGGAGGTTAGTATTGGAGACTCGAGGTATAGTGGAGTGCTGCTGAAGTTAGGGGTCATTGTCATAGGAATCAGGATCCACATCCACTGATGGCAAGGAAGAATACATCTGTAGAGACATAATTTGCAGAGCTGCGCACTGGTCAGCAATACGTTCCATAGCCCTGTGAGCAAAAGACAAAAGACATGGCAGTAAACATGGTAAAAAAACAAGGCCACCAAACAGACAGACCCCGAAAAAGATGAACTTCTTCCACCAAGTGCCCCCAAATAGAGAATCCCACCAACTATCACCCAGCATAGAGGTCCACTTCTGGACAGGGACATGTGCAAGCTTCCTAATGTCAGTAGCTATATTCATTACCGCAGCTCCAGTATCATCAATTTTCAAGCAACAATTGGAAGTATTCCACTTCCCACAGACCCTGCCTTCTTCCGCAAGAAGGTAATCCAATGCCAACCGATTCTGATAGATGGCAGTGCGCATTTGGGTTTGTTGCTTTGCAATAAGTTCTAGAGCTTCAGCAGTATGATTGGTAATGATTTCTACTACAGCCTGCAACCAGATGATACGATTCAACATATAAATAGGAGTGCGATACCCCCAAGACCCATCTTGGGCCCACGTTGCGGGTCCGTATGTTTCTATGATCCGCTCTGGAGGCCACTCATCAGATCCCCACTTCTGTTCCCCCCCTATGGGGAAGGATCTGCGGGAATGATGAGTTAAATCATCATACAATGGTGTGCCTAAATCTGCAGCCGCAGAGTGAGGCAACAAGAAGAAACCAGGATAAATTAACCCAATAGTACAAGATCCTGACCAGGTACCCGGCAAGTGGGCATATGCAGTGTATCCACAGATCCAGAATAACCCATCGGGCGCTTGCCAATGTCGAGCACCCCGGAGACCTGGGTTATTCCAGTGGCCTCTCAACTGAGAGACTCCCTGAAAGGGGTTAGGTCCAGTACAATTAAACAGTTGGATAGTACCAGTAAAATTATAAGGAGAACATAATTTGTTGGCTACAGAACTGGGATACCATGTGACAGCGGCCGGCCAGTATTGCACCTGAGTGCCATTAACAGTAAGGATGGAGATACAGGGGGTATCTCCCACAGGACTAGTGAAATTGCCATCAGGATATCGGGAAATACATTCATGGCCTATCACCAGTGAGCTAAGAGTCCATTGGCCGGTACGCTGTGTATAGGAGGGGCGCTTAGTCCAATTCCAAGCTGCTAGCTGTTCCGGGGTCATTGGGGAACCTCGCCAGGGCCAGGATTCTCCCATCAAGGCTCCCCCACAAATCCAACAGTTGGTAACATTAAGAGCCCGTCCGATGCGGGAAGTCAGATCAATAAATAAATTCTTCCCTTGCTTAAAAACATCATCAAAATCATAAGTAAGGTGTACAACAGATTCATATAAAGCAGTACTATGGTTAGTCCCCGTAGTAAGGGGTGGGGGTTTGACAGGTTGGGTAATTCGTGCGATAGCTTTCCGCACTAATAATTCCTGTACCATATCCTGTTTCCCTCCCCCGTCAGACAGGCCCCACTGTCCAGCATAGGTGGCACAAACTATCGGTCTACCTTTGGGACAGGTGTGACATGCCCCTGAACACACTGAGCCAAACCGGTATGCATGGGGCTTGAAGTTACCTATCCAATATTTCTTGTTGTCCTCTATGCAGGTAGTGGGTGGGGCTAACCAACAGTCTTTGTGAACAGAAGTGTGGGTGATAAACATAATACCCCCTTTATGTGGTCCACTCCGAACCGGGGCAGTACAACTCTGACATGTCTGGGAGTGGACTGCTGAAGGGCAGGGGCAGCTACAGAGGAAGACCCCCCAGATCAGATACCGGATGACTATCATTTGATGGCAGGGAAGGATAGAGGAAAATTATGAGAACGCTCCGTATTTCAGAGGCAGCCTATGCGCTGGCTGCTGTATGAACCTATGTGTGGAGCTCAGTTATTGACTCCTTGCACTTGCTCACATTAAACATCATCTTCCATTTAGCCTCCCAGTCTCGTAAGGTCCTTCTGTAATTTTTCACAATCCTGTCGTGAGTTAACGACTTTGAATAACTTTGTGTCATCAGCAAATTTAATAACCTCGCTAGTTACTCCCAAATCATTTATAAATATGTTAAAAAGCAGCGGTCCTAGCACAGACCCCTGAGGAACCCCAGAGTAAAGTATATCATAGACAAGGTAAAACACCAGAAATATTAAGGAAAAAGAGGCTGTTTAGAGTCTTGTCTCCAAAGAGTTTCATTCCAAGAGGCAGGAATACACTGTCCAAAATCTTCTACTGCTATTTTCATAAATATTTGTATATCTTTCCGTTTCACCACAATTCCAGGATAAGTTGGTAAAGGTGTCACAGTCATTTAAAAGAATTTCAGAAAGTTAAAGAGGTGCTTAAAATGAGGTTCTCAATGACATTACAGGTATACTCTTTATCTAAATCTTTAATTGTCAACCTTCCTTTTAGAGAGCTGGGGAACATTACAGAGAAATAACAATGAGTAATTGCCTCCCATTTCACATTAATCTACCTATGTGCACAAGTACACATACAGTTTTGTAAATATATGCATGCATTAATGTGGAGTCTCTACTTCTAACGTTCCTGTAAATGATAACTTCATTCTTAAAGCTGCTGTCACCAAGGCACCTCTCCTCCAGGAAAAAAAAAAACCAAGAAACGATAGTTTGAAAGCGAGTCAGTCAGAAGTGCTGCCAAAACCTGAGCTGAGCAACTTCTCCTACAAGGCCCTCCCTTTAGGGAATCTGCAAATCAAAGGCAGCTCAGGAAGCCCTTTTCAGAGAGGAACAGAGATCCTTATTGATACAGCTTCTGTCTGCAGCACTCTGCCTTGCCAGGCTTTTTGGCTTTTAATCTCCGTCTCTTTCTTCCCTCCATTTTGCCTTCCCCATTCCACCTAAATACCTCTCGCCTTCGATGCCTTCGTGGCCACACCTCTCCTACTCTCCTCCGCTCTCTTTTACTCCTTCTCTTACTCTCAGCTGGTGACATCAATCCCAATCCTGGCCCTCCTCACCAACTATTATCCAAACTCTACAGATCTCACCGTGACCTCTCTAACCTCATCTCTATTCCTCTACTCCCCTCCTCTTCTCTGCCCTTCTCTTGCGCCCTATGGAATGCCCGCTCTATCTGTAACAAACTCCCCTATATCCAGGACCTCTTTATCTCGCGTCACCTCCATCTGCTCGCCATAACAGAAACCTGGCTCTGCCCTGATGACTCTGCTTCAGTCGCAGCCCTGTGCCATGGTGGTTATCTATTTTCACATACTCCTCGCCCTGCTGGCCGTGGGGGCGGTGTTGGACTACTTCTCTCTCCCTCCTCCAGATTTCAACCCCTTCTTCCACCTCAATCTCACTGTTTTTCCTCCTTTGAAGTCCACTCTATCCGCCTTTTCTCTCCTCTGCCTCTTCGAATAGCGGTCATTTATCGTCCCCCTGATAAGTCCCTTTCATCCTTTCTCAGTGACTTTGATGCCTGGCTTGCCTTCTTCCATGATCCTTCCTCCCCCTCTCTCATCCTTGGTGACTTTAATATTCCTGCTAATGATCCTTCCAACTCTTATATTTCCAAGTTACTCGCTTTAACATCGTCCTTTAATCTCCAACTATGCTCCACCTCCCCCACTCATCAAAATGGTCACTGTCTAGATCTCATCTTCTCCTCCAACTGTTCACCCTCTAGTTTCCTTGCCTCTGATCTTCCCCTCTCTGATCACCATCTTATAACTTTCACACTTAAATCTCCTCCCTCCCAGTCCCGTCCTATCCTATCTAATTTATCTAGGAATCTTCACGACATTGACCTTTCATCTCTATCCTCCCATGTTTCAAACCTCCTCTCTACTGTGGCACCATCCACGTCTGTCAACGAGGCTGTTTCTTCTTACAACAATACTCTATCCTCTGCCTTAGACACTCTTGCACCTTTGATGACCCGCCCTGTAAGGCGTACTAAACCCCAACCTTGGCTGACTTCTAATATCCGCTACCTACGTTCCTGTACCCGCTCCACCGAACGCCTCTGGCGGAAATCTCTGGCCCTTGCTGATTTCTTACACTTTAAGTTCATGCTGACCTCCTTCCAATCTGCTCTTTTACGTGCCAAACAGGATTATTATATCCAACTGACCAACTCTCTTGGCTCTAATCCTCGACTTCTCTTCACCACATTGAACTCTCTCCTCAAGGTGCCCCCTCCCCCAACTCCCCCTTCACTATCTCCTCAGACCCTTGCTGAATTCTTTCACAACAAGGTTCAAAAGATAAACCTTGCTTTCTCTACCTCACCAGCTCTCCCTCCACTAGTCCGTTCCCCTCTCTCTCCTTCCCCTCATTCCCTTTCCTCCTTTCCTGAAGTTACTATTGAGGAAACTACACTTCTCCTTTCTTCCTCAAAATGTACCACCTGTTCCTCTGATCCCATTCCCACCCACCTTCTTAATGCCATCTCTCCTACTCTTATTCCTTTTATCTGTCACATTCTCAACCTCTCACTTTCCACTGCGACTGTCCCTGCTGCCTTTAAACATGCTGTGGTCACCCCTCTCCTTAAGAAGCCTTCACTTGACCCTACTTGTCCCTCTAATTACCGACCCATCTCCCTCCTTCCTTTTCTCTCCAAATTACTTGAGCGTGCTGTTCACCGCCGCTGCCTTGATTTTCTCTCCTCACATGCTATTCTTGACCCATTACAATCTGGTTTTCGCCCTCTCCACTCAACCGAAACTGCGCTTACTAAAGTCTCCAATGACCTATTACTGGCTAAATCCAGAGGTCAATATTCCATCCTCATTCTTCTTGATCTTTCCGCTGCTTTTGACACTGTCGATCACAGCATACTTCTCGATACCCTGTCCTCACTTGGATTCCAGGGCTCTGTCCTTTCCTGGTTCTCTTCCTACCTCTCCCTCCGCACCTTTAGTGTTCACTCTGGTGGATCCTCTTCTACTTCTATCCCTCTGCCTGTCGGCGTACCCCAGGGTTCTGTTCTTGGTCCCCTCCTCTTTTCTATCTACACTTCTTCCCTTGGTTCATTAATCTCATCCCATGGCTTTTCCTACCACCTCTATGCTGATGACTCCCAAATCTACCTTTCTACCCCTGATATCTCACCTTGCATCCAAACCAAAGTTTCAGCGTGCTTGTCTGACATTGCTGCCTGGATGTCTCAACGCCACCTGAAATTAAATATGACCAAAACCGAGCTTCTCATTTTCCCCCCCAAACCCACCTCCCCGCTCCCCCCGTTTTCTATTTCTGTTGATGGCTCTCTCATTCTCCCTGTCTCCTCAGCTCGAAACCTTGGGGTCATCTTTGACTCTTCTCTCTCCTTCTCTGCTCATATCCAGCAGACCGCCAAGACCTGTCGTTTCTTTCTTTACAACATCCGTAAAATCCGCCCCTTTCTTTCCGAGCACTCTACCAAAACCCTCATCCACACCCTTGTCACCTCTCGTTTAGACTACTGCAATCTGCTTCTTGCTGGCCTCCCACTTAGTCACCTCTCCCCTCTCCAGTCGGTTCAAAACTCTGCTGCCCGTCTCATCTTCCGCCAGGGTCGCTTTACTCATACTACCCCTCTCCTCAAGACCCTTCACTGGCTCCCTATCCGTTTTCGCATCCTGTTCAAACTTCTTCTACTAACCTATAAATGTACTCACTCTGCTGCTCCCCAGTATCTCTCCACACTCGTCCTTCCCTACACCCCTTCCCGTGCACTCCGCTCCATGGATAAATCCTTCTTATCTGTTCCCTTCTCCAGTACTGCCAACTCCAGACTTCGCGCCTTCTGTCTCGCTGCACCCTACGCCTGGAATAAACTTCCTGAGCCCCTACGTCTTGCCCCATCCTTGGCCACCTTTAAATCTAGACTGAAAACCCACCTCTTTAACATTGCTTTTGACTCGTAACCACTTGTAACCACTCGCCTCCACCTACCCTCCTCTCTTCCTTCCCGTTCACATTAATTGATTTGATTTGCTTACTTTATTTATTTTTTGTCTATTAGATTGTAAGCTCTTTGAGCAGGGACTGTCTTTCTTCTATGTTTGTACAGCGCTGCGTATGCCTTGTAGCGCTATAGAAATGCTAAATAGTAGTAGTAGTAGTAGTAGGGATTAGTCTGGTGGAAGAAAAAAATGGCAATATCCAACTCGCCGGTCTTTTGTTCTCTAGCTGACCTATAGATTTTCTCTTCACTGTAACGTCCCCCATCTTTCTTCACAAGTGCATTTGTCATTGCTTACTAAGGCGCTCAGTTAGTACTACAGACTTCCTGGTCAGCTTCACACCCACCCTAAGATTACTTGTAGACTCCAAGCATACATTAACTTTTGTTACAGAACAGGACATGGATACTCGCCAAGATAGCAGGGCTGCCAAGAGTGGGGGGGGGGGGGGGGCAAAATTCCCCGAGCCCGGGACTCCAAGGAGGGCCCGGCGGCGGGATTTCTCGCCCTCTCCTGCTCCCAGGCCGCCGGTGCCGCAGTCCCTAGTCTCCACCTACCTTCCCACAGCTCCCTTCTGTCTGCCATTCGACCCCTTCCATTAAAAAAAAAAAAAATCTTGAAATCGGCAGCGCAGTGCCTTCTGTGTCACATAGTAAATGATCCTATATAATAATTTGCACATCCGTCTGGAAGCCTGGGTTCGTAACACACTTCCCATTGGTCCACCCTGGTGATAACGTCACAGGGCGGACCAACGGGAAGTGAGAGGGCCGAAGAGCTAAAAAAAAAAAAAAAAGGCTGTAGCAAGGCCTCCCCCCCCCCCCCCCCGCGAACAAACGTCGGCCAAGCGCTGTCCCCACCGATCCCTTCATTCCCATTTCCTCCCCCGCAGCCAACTCCGTCAGCCACAAAATGCCAAACTTTCCCTTAAGAAGCGCCATGTCGACAGATTTCAGGGGACAAAAAAAAAAAGAGTTCCCAGCCACCCCCCCCCCCCTCCTCCTGGAACTACTTCACCGGGCTAAGAAGTCTGCTGAAAGAGTGGGGGGAAAGGAGAAAAGAAGCTCGAGATGCCGTGACTCTTCAGGAACACTGAAAGCAAGAGACGAGACACACTTTACCTTTCCGGAGGACGCTCTCGGTCCTGGGGCTCTTTTCACATGCGCAGTTGCAGCGCAGGCAACAGTCCATTAGTGAACATGCGGAGGCCTGATGCCAGCGTCACATATCCCTCCGCCGGATGAGGCGTCCGCTGCTGCGGCAGTAAGCTATTCCCAGAACAAGGAGGCGGGCATAGCGCAGTGGCAACTGAAACATCATGACGCACGTCAGCGAACAGGTAGGTTTAAAAAGTGTGGTTTCTTTTACCACGGCAGGGCGGCCCTGGAACTCGAAGGGGAGGGGCCAGCCCTGGGGGGGGGGGGGGGAAGGAGGAGAGCCCTGGAGGGGGGGGGGAGGGAAAACTCTGAAGACAACCTTGCTAGCGCCCGTTTCATTTCACACAGAAACGGACCTCTTTTACTAGTGGCAGATAAAGACCTGTACGGTCCATGCAGTCTGCCCAACAAGATAAACTCATTTTACATGGTATGTGATACTTTATATGTATACCCGAGATTGATTTGTCCTTGCCTTTCTCAGGGCACAGACCGTAGAAGTCTGCCCAGTACTGATCTTGTACTAAGTTCTGAAGCTAACATCGAAGCCCCTTAAAATTTACACTCCAGCCCATCCCTATCTATTTAGTCACGATCAGGGTGTAGACCATAGAAGTCTGCCCAGCTCCCGTTTTGTTTCCAATTACCGGCGTTGCCACTCAATCTCCGCTAAGATTCCGTGGAACCATTCCTTCTAAACAGGATTCCTTGTGTTTATCCCACGCATTTTTGAATTCCATTACCATTTTCATCTCCACCACCTCCTGCGGGAGGGCATTCCACATATCCAAAAATACTTCCTGACATTAGTCCTGAGTCTGCCCCCCCTTCAACCTCAATTTATGTCCTGTCCTCCTCTGATGTAACTTCCTATTTCCGCAAGGGCGAGACACAGTGAAGGAAGGAAGGCCCGCCCGCCCGCGGCGATCTGCTGCTTTCACACAGAAGGTGTTGCGCTGCCAATTTCGAGAATATGCCGGGGGAGGGGGGGGACTGGGTGGCAGACAGAAGGGAGCTGAGGGAAGGTAGATGGAGAGTGTGGAGTGCGGCGCCGGCGGCCTGGGAGCAGGAGAGGGAGGCGAAAGCAGTAGCGATTCGGGGGAGGCAGAGATTGAGGGCACAGTCTCTTGGAAGCCCTGCAAGATAGTATCCCCCGATTATGGAGATCTCGCTGTATCTGGAACCAGTGCTACAGAACTGAATCCACATAAAGCTGCAGAAACTGCAGCTCAGCCTCAGGCCGGGTTTTCTCCCTTTAGTCCACACAGTCGGGAAAAACAGAAAACTCAAACTAGACACACACGGGAACGCGCGCGAGACAGAACAAAAGAAATATTTCTCTAATCTAGTACCAGGAAGAAGAATGCTTCGGATTAGAGCACAAGGACTTTTCTCTCCCTCTCGCTTTACTTTTGTACCTTTTCTACTTCGTCTTCTAGTTCTTTTCCTCTTCGCTTTTCATTTCCTGGTAGCTACCAGCTTGATGAATGATGACATCAAAGCACGAAGGTGACGTAACATCCGGCGAAGGGTCGGCCTCCTTCCCGGCTTCTGCTGATTGGTTCTTGCTGGCGTTGGCACCAGGTTTGTTGCTTTCCTGGCTGGCTGGCACGGAAGCGGCGACGGCGTAGTCTCTGAGTCGGCGACGGACGGGACAGGAGAAGGGTGAGAGAGGATCGTGAGACTGTGAGGGCTGGAAGGAGGTGTGCTTGAGGGGGCGCGAGACCAGTGTCACAGGGTAGACTGTGGGTAAATGGCATTTAATGTCAGCAAGTGCAAAGTGATGCATGTGGGAAAGAATAACCCGAACCACTACAGTTACTAGATACAAAGGTTCCACATTACGAAATCACCACCCAGGAAAAGGATCAATGTTGTCCAGTGGCTGCTTGCTAAGAAAGCAAACAGAATGTTAGGTATTATTAGGAAAGAAATGGAAAACAAAAATGAGAATGCTATAATACCTTTGTACTGCTCCATGGTGTGACAGCACCTCGAATACTGTGTACAATTCTGGTCCATCTCATGTCAAAAAAGGTATAGTGGAATTAGAAAAGATACAAAGAAGGGCGATGAAAATGATAAAGGGGATGGGGTGACTTCCCTATGAGGAAAGGCTAAAACGGTTAGGGCTCTTCAGCTTGGAGATGGCTGAGGGGAGATATGATAGAGGTTTATAAAATACTGAGTGGAGTGGAACAGGTAGATGTGAATCACTTGTTTACTCTTTCCAAAAATACTAGGACTAGGGGCACCAATGAAGCTACTAAGTAGTAAATGTAAAACAAATCTGAGAAAACTAATTCACTCAAGCTTATCTGATTTTCTTTTCTATGTTTTATTTCTATTTATTACCATTAAAGTGGATTACTGTGCTACCACTTCACTTAAGGTAACATAGTATAAGGTGCAATTACATTCTGGAATTCATTGCCAGAGAGTGTCGTAAATGCAGTTAGCTTAGCAGGGTTTAAAAAGGTGTAGTTAAGTTCTTAAAAGGAAAGTCCATAAGCCACTATTATGATGGACTTGGAAAAATCCACTGCTTATTCCTGAGACAAGCAGCATAAAATCTATCCTACTCTCTTCGGATCTTACCAGATACTTGGACCTGTATTGGCCACTGTTGGAAACAGGATGCTGGGCTTGATGGACCTTTGGTCTATCCCAGTATGGCACTGCTTATGCTCTTATGTTCTTAGATACAGGCAAGGGGGCACAAAGGGTATAGGGGCATGTTAGGGTTCCTGAGACTGAAGGCTGAAGGTGATTGCAAGGCCCGGGATAGAGAAATGCAAGGGAGTGTGGGACTAGGGGTATGGGAAGATGTGAGGGTGCGCAAGGGTGGAGCTGTGCATGAGGAGACACAAGGCCTGGGATAGAGGTGTATGTGAATGAGTGGTGGGATGTGATAGTAGGAGTGAGGATTGGGTTCTTTGTGTGATGAGCCAGAGCCCCCCCCCCCCCCCCCCCCCGTTGTCCCTGCATCTTCAGCTGGACTGTGACACTCAGCAGGGGTTTCTTTTCTAGTGAAATGCAGACTGAATTTGCATCTCCTGCAAGCAGCAAGCCCACAGAGAGGTGCAGCCAGCTTAAAGTCCTGCTGAAAAACTGGGAAGCAGCTTTCCTGCTGCAGCACAAGAGGAAACCCAACAAGGTAAGGTGGCAGATGGCACTTAAGTGGAAAAGAGAGAGAAGAGCTGTCTTCTGTCTCCCTTCCACGAATCACGAGAAACCAGAAATCCTGTGGTCTGGCCGTCAGCCTGCACCTCCCATGGACCTCATCTCTTCTATCCCTGCCCCCTTAGACCTGATAAACACCAAGAGGCTGATTAGTACAAATTGCCTCCCAAGCCATAGTGAAGGTGCTGTGACCAGTTCTGAGTATAGTGAATAAGCTGGGAGTCAGCATGCATTTTCCACTTAATCTGTGCTTCCATGTTTTTCTTTCTTCCTCTACTAGTATCTCTTGCCCAGTATTTACCTACCTCCTGGAACTTGGTAGTTCTGGTGACTTGGTGGGAGAGGGTGAATACTTTTAGGCCATCTCTGGTATTAGGGATCGGTGGGAGGCAGGGATCTGCGATACAGTGACCAGCAATAATAACAGCAGACCACCAAGCAAACTCAAAAGCAGCAGTAGAAGTATAAAAGCTTTAATGCACAAATAAAACTGCCCGATGTGGCCATGTTTCACCTACAAGGCTGTGTCAGGGCAACTGCAGACCAGACACAAAACAGTTAGTATCAAAGTGAGGTGATTAAATTTGCAGATTACACAAAACTATCGAAGGTTGTTGAAACACATGGACTGTGAAAAATTGCAGGAAGACTGGACATCCAAATGGCAGATGAAGTTTAATGTGGACAAATCGAAAGTGATGCACATTAAGCTCTGGAACTCTTTGCTGGAAGATGTAGTAACTACAGTTAGCGTATCTGGGTTTAAAAAAGGTTTGGACAAATTCATGGAGGAAAGTTCATAATCTACTATTGAGACAGACATTGGGAAGCTACTGTCCAAACCTTTAGTAGCATGGAATGTTGCTACTATTTGGGTTTCTGCCAGGTACTTGTGACCTGGATTGGCCACTGCTGGAAGCAGGACACTAGGCTACATGGACCACTGGTCTGACCCAGTATGGATATTTTTATGTTCTTATGTAAAGTAATAAGCTATCAATAATAAACAATAGAACAATCCGATATAATAATTCTCACCACCAACGTTCTGAGTGACTACCTGTGTCTGTGGCTCCTGGAGTTGCTGAGCTAGACTCCGTAGCCAGGCTGACGTCACTCACACCTGATTCCCAGGCAGGGGGAAGAGTAGGGAAACCGTGTTTCCCTACTCCTCCCCCTGCCTGGGAATCACTCACACCTGATTCCCAGGCAGGGGGAAGAGTAGGGAAATCAGCTGTGAGTGCGCCGCTCCCTGCCACTTGCTCCGAGCAAGTGACAGGGAGCGGTGCATGAAAAATCGAGACGTGCGGCACCGTAAACAGCCATCAGACAACTCCCCCCTCGGTGCATCACCCAAGCACCCCCCCCCCCCCGGCGCATCAAACCCCCTCGCCACCCACAGCTGCCACTGGTAACGCTGTCTGGCCGCTGCTGCTTCTGTTGAGCAGCAGCGGCCGCTACAAAAAGAAAAAAAAGCAATACATGTTTTTAAACATCAAGTGCGGCACCGCAGACAGCCATCAGGCATTGGCTGTCGGCTCTGCAGCCGCTCCTCCTCTCGCCTCCACGCCACTGCCCCTGGAGTAAGACCCCGGAGGAGCGCAGCGACGTGAGAGGCGAGAGGAGGAGCGGCTGCACAGCCGTCAGCCAATGCCTGATGGCTGTCTGTGGTGCCGCGCTTGATGTTTAAAAACATTTATGGCTTTTTTTTCTTTTTGTAGCGGCCGCTGCTGCTCAACAGGAGAAGCAGCAGCAGCCAGACAGCGTTACCAGTGGCAGCTGCGGGTGGCGAGGGGGGTTTGATGCGCAGGGGAGGGGAGGGTTGCTGGACATGGGTGGCTGGAGGGGGCATGGGGAGAGGAGGGTCGCTGGACATGGATGGCTAGGGGGGCAGGGGGGTGGGGAGGGGGTCCTGAGGCCAGAGGGGTGGGGAGGGGAGGGGAGGGGGGCCCTGCGAGAGGGGGGGTGGGGGACCTGCAAGAGGGGGGGAACACACACACTGTCTCACATACACTCTCTCTGACACACTCTCTGTCTATCACACTAGAGAGGCATATTTTCAAAGCACTTAGCCTTCCAAAGTTCCATAGAAACCTATGGAACTTTGGAAGGCTAAGTGCTTTGAAAATATGCCTCTCCGTCTCTCTCACACACACACACACTCTGTCTCTCATTCTCTCTCTGACACACACACTCCATCTCTCACACACACTCTCTCAAACATACACACTCCAAGGAAAACCTTGCTAGCGCCCATTTCATTTCTGTCAGAAACGGGCCTTTTTTACTAGTAAATAATAATGATGAAAATCATAAAGATACAATTCAAATGAAAACATAAATAGAAGCCATGCAGATTAAGTTATAAAAGTAATAAACAGAGTGCTACAAAACAAACAGAATGCGTGAGCAGCTTAGGTTGAAGTCACTAGTTGTGTCCGCATTCCACCTGCAATTGTGAATTCAGTGGCAACTACATTCAGTGTGCCTTATTCAATGTACATCAAGGAAGAGTGACTTATATCAGAGGAATATTACAGTAAATGATGGGACATACCTAGGGAGCGATAAAGCAAAACTTGCATCCCTCTTGAATCACAAAAGATCAAATCTAAAAAGCCATAGAACTAAATCACAAAAAGGCAAATCTTTAAACAAAGTCTTAAAAGTACTTTAAGTACAAAACTAATAACTTGGATCCAAGATGGCATCTAGAGAAGCTTGTGTGTTCTGAGCTCCTGAGAAAATCTGAAGCAGCCAAACGCTAAGGAGATTTCCCCATATGATATGATGGGGAAACAAAAAGGGAAAGCTAGGGGTCTTACCTCCTCAACCCCGGCAACGATCCCTCCTACGCGCCAAGCAACTTTAGAAAACTTTGGGGTGAGAGCACTTGGGGAACAAAGGCTTGCCTCGATGGGTTCCACATCATCAGACGCGGATCATAGCATAGAGGGAGTGTCACTGAGCCCTCCCTCTTGCACAGCTCCCCCGCGACCCGGGAGAGATTTGGCGCCGATGGAGTTACAGCGAGTGGAGTTGATTGATGAGCCAGTGCTTGCTGTGAGAGGAGGACCTCGCAACGCCCCAACCCCGACCGGATTGACAGCGGAGGGGATACCGGGAGTGCTGTTCTCCTCTTCTTCTGCTCGGGGTTTACCTTCCAGTGGGAACAGAGGTTTGTTGAGACCAGCTGTGGTGACGATGGAGTCATTGTGGGACACTATACAAGGATTGAACTCCACTCTCACATCTATTTCAAACTATTGACCTTGCCTGCTGTATGTTTATGTAGATTGTTGTAAGCCACATTGGGCCTACCCTTGGGTGGGAAATTGTGGGATATAAGTGCTGTAAATAAATAAGTTAATTAATTCTGTTCCTCTTTGTAGATTTGATAATATGGCTGAACTTTTTGCTGTGGTGAAGACCTTGCAGGCTTTGGAAAAAGCTTATATCAAAGACTGTGTTTCTCCAAGCGAGTAAGTGATGTATGTCCTTACAGAGCTATTGTAAGATATTTAGGGGGTATAGTTATCAACATGGGCCAGTGTTAAGATGTGCTATTTTAGCACAGGTCCCATTGTATGCAGTGAGACCTAGTTACTAATAACTGGAGTTAACAGTAAAACAACAGATTGATAACTGCGTCACTTAGAAGGCAGTAGGTGCCCAATTTCCAGGACAAGAACCATATCCAGTTCCCAAGGGGAGGGATTGTCCTGGTCAGGAACAGTATTCAGCCCCTCTCTCCCCCAGAAAAGCGATTCCATGAAATAAGAGGGTGATTCCCAAGGCCAGGAATAGATTTGTCCTGAGGATGAAGGCTTAAAACGTATTCTTGCCAATGATATAAGTGCAGTGCATTGGTATCCTGGAGAGAGTACAGCAAAGGGATGCTGACATTCTGAAGAAATCATTTTTTGCTGTAATCACAGGGATGAGGCTATGTGTGTTTTACTTTGTAATTCTGTTCTGGTACTGCAGGTACACAGCCGCCTGCTCCCGATTACTGGTGCAATATAAAGCTGCCTTCAAACAGGTGCAGGGTGCGGAGGTGGGATCTATTGATGACTTCTGCAGGAAATACAGGGTGAGTCTTGCTGTTGGAACAGGAGAAACTCCAGTGAGTAGGTCTGCATGGACATTTCTGGTAGCCATCCGAGTTGGAGTCACTCCTGTCAGAGTTCCTGGAACTCAGTAAAATATGTGCCTGATTTGGGGCAAATCCTGTGCTACTGCATGGAGCTTCAATTTACATGGCTTTTCCTTCTGAACTACTCTTTGCTAGAGCAAGTAACTTCTCCTCCCAAGAGGGGACAGTAGAAGACTTGCTCAGCTTCCATTCCATTTTGTTTTGTACCTTCATCTTTTTGTTTCGACTCTTGCTTTTCCCCTCCGCTCTTAACCTTTCTCCAACAGCCTGTCTTCCTTGGAGGCCAACTGTACTAGCAGCTCTTGTTTCCCAGCCTGGAACTAGCTGCCACTCCTGCCTCTACTCCTCCCCACCCTTGGCCTGATGGTGGCTCATACCCAGCCCAAACCAGAGTCCGGTTTCAAACTAAGGCAGCTTTCATGTGCCAAATTTTAGGTTTATTTGTGACTTGATGCTTGGGTTTTGCAATCTCTGATCCTAAATAGGATAGAAGAAGCTTATACAGTTGTTTAAAAATGCTTTGTAAAGATCAAGCATTAGATGAAAAAGAATAAAATTCCTTGGATTGGAAGGTGCAGAATTAAGAGACCACTTATAAATGCAATGTTGGGCATTGTTACTATTCCATTATCCTCTTCTGTTCGGAGTCTATGGATTAATCCTAAATCCAAATTAAATAATAATAACCCTAATAAATTGTTGACTATTGAGTTATTCTTGGTGGGTCAGGTGATAACGTAAATGTTTATGGAAATTGAAAATCTAATCTAGGGTCCCCACAGCAGATTACCAAAAGGTTACATGCAGGATACAAACAATCTATAAGAGGCTAAAAATAAATGATTTTTAAAATATGCTAAATAAAAAGGTCTTTAAGGAGTGTCAGAAAATTAGATTAGGCTTCAAAAGTCTTAACTTCCTAGGTAAGGCGTTTCAAATTGCCACTGCCTGATAACTAACAGAACCTTCAAGTACTTTTTTAAAACATACTTTTTCACAGAAGGGAAAAGTAAGGTAGGGACAAAGTTCGAACGTGACATTGTAGAATTGGTTTCAAAAATGAATTGAACATTCTGGATCAAAGTCCTCCAAAACTTATAGATAATGCAAGCCAATGTGAATTCCATTCTTGCAAAAATTATCAAATTTATGACAATGAAAGATCATTTTTGCTGCTACATTCTGCAAGGTTTGTAATGTCAATCTGAGAGAGAGAACCAGGGCTTGAACCAAAAGAGAGAAAGGACCTTCAAAAAAGCAACATATTGACCGTAACTGGTGAAGTTTGAAAAATACTTTATTTTTTTTTCTTTTTAAGTATAATATATCTGAGTTTGCAGAGTAAGCTGTGAATCAAGTATAAATCCCAGAACTTTGGTAGTTCAGTCAGCCTGGCGAGTAGTGGTGTATAATGCAAGCAGTTATTGTCCCAAAGGTAATCTGTTCATTGTTTATCCACTATTCCTTCTGACAGCTTTGCCAACAGAGGTACACTTGCAGTGGGGTGAAAGCTAGCTGGTTCACTTAAATCTAGACCTCCGATACTACCTAAAACTGTAGAGTACTGCTCAATATTTAACAACTTATTAATAAAAGAAGTAAGCCACTCAATTACTTGTCAGCGAGGATTAAGATAGGAAGTGCAGCTATCTAAAGGACAAGATGAAGTAGATAGTTTTTGCAGCAAAGGTGACACTTGTCTCCATTATGGAAAGATCTGCACTGGCTACAAGTATCATTTCACATCTCCTAAGTTAAAAGCATACAAGCTTTTCCCATTATAGATGAAAAGGATTATTCTGCCACATTTTCTGGTTAATATATTGGAGTGGGAAAATATTGTGTACCTTTTCAAAAGGTGAGTAATTAAATATTAAAATCTGAATATTGGGAAATTAAGTTCAAGGTGATCTACATTCTGTTAGTAGGTATTTTGCTGTCCCCCAAGGGTTTAAAACATAGATTTGCTTTCTCCTCATGATCCGAGCTCAGATAGGAGTAACATTCATACATGAAATCTCTCCAACTTGCCTGTGGTTCATGTCTCCCTACAGCTGGACTGCCCATTAGCCATGGAGAGGATTAAGGAGGATCGGCCCATCACCATCAAGGACGACAAGGGGAACTTCAACCGCTGCATCGCAGACATTGTCTCTGTAAGTGGCCATTAACATGAGCATCCTTGGCTGTCAGTGACGTGTTTACCTGGAAGTCATCCTTGGGATAAGTAATATGGCTCACACACAGCAGGGGTATAGCCACCGGGGGAGAGGGGGGTCTGCCCCCCCCTTTTTTTTTTGGCTCAGGCCTCTTCCAGAATTGTGACACCAGATGCCTGGCTGGCGAGGATGCTCAAGCCCCACCAGCCAAAGAGATTCTCTGCCCAAGCTCCTGTCTGGTGCCTGAGCAGCAGGAAGTCGATGGGGTGCTCCAGCCACTGATGCTGGCATTTCTGTGCATGCTCATTTCAAGCATTAAACTGAATATGCATGGAAGTGCCAGTGTCAGAGGGCAGAGCACCCTCCTGATTTTCATGTTGCTCAAACAGCACGAACGGAGGCTCCGTTAAGAATCCCTTCAGCTGGTAGGGCTTGAGCATCCCCGCCAACAAAGGTATGATTTGGTGGGGCAGCATTGGTGGAGGGGGGTAGAACTGGGAGGAAATGTTTGGCCTCCCCAAAAATCAAGATCTGGCAACGCCCCTGGCATACAGGTGAATGAAAGGACACAATGCATGCATATTGAGGGTAACTTTCAAAACTGTATGGGCAGATATGAAGTCTGCAGGTACAAAGGGAAAGTATGTATATGCTTTCCCTTTATTTATTTTAGTTATTTAAAATCTTTTAAAACACCCCACATCAAAACGTTCTGCAGAGATTGCACCTGTTTTCTGAGGGTACTTTTTACAGCTAAAAGAAAGTGCATGGTTTTGAAAATGCAAAACATATGTTGTAGCAGCCATTGTCCTGAACCTGTCTCCAGGAATGCCTCCATTAAGTTGAAGGTCCAAGTGCATGCATTACGGTCCAGCATATGGACTTGTCCTTGCATATAGGGTGGGTAGATTCAAAGAACATTTAGACCAGCAATAGCTTTTGAAAATTACTCTTATTACCTGCTGTGTGATTGGCTGCTGAGGATTTAGCCCTTATTGACATGGAGTGGAGGAGTAGTTTAATGGTTAGTGCAGTGAGCTGACATCCTGGGGAACTGGGTTTGATTCCCACTTCAGCTCCTTGTGACCCTAGACAAGTCACTTAACCCTCCATTACTCCAGGTACCAAAAAAAAACCAAAACACACCTTAGATTGTGAGCCTACCAGGGACAGAGAAAGTACTGCATATAACATGTACTGCGCTGTGTAAGTCTAGGAGCGCTATAAGTATCAGTGTGCGTGCCAGGTCCAAACACTGTAAAATGCCTTTCTGTAAAGTTTTTTTGTACTGCGGGCTGCATGGTGTAGTGAGGCATCTGTGTTGACTCATTTGCTTTCTTTCAGCTCTTTATCACAGTGATGGACAAGCTACGTCTGGAGATTCGTGCCATGGATGAGGTCAGAAAGACTCCTAAGACATTCCTTTACGTGTCTAACCATATTTCATGTAGTGCTACCAAAACATGGTTCTAGTTAAGAGAAAGATCTTGTTTCAGTTTCAATTGTTGCTGTATTCTCTCCTGGTGCTAAATAATTGAACAAAGGTATTTTGGAATCTTCTCCTTTTTATTTGCTTAATGAACGGATTAATCCAGTAGATGGGAAAAATCTATAAATTGCATCATGAGTTAAACTTGAGGATTGATTGGATGGTTGTCCTGATTCATGGCTGTCGGTTTTTGAGGACAGTATCTCATGTTACCAGAAGCCAAGCCTGGAGCGTAGCATGCTGTCTGAGCAAATGCCATGATTTTGTGAAATGAAGTGATCTGCAAAAATTAGAATAATAGTCTAATATTTGGCAGTTAAAGTTTAAAGCAAAGAAGGGTAGAGTGATGATGCACATGGGGAGTAGAAATTCTAAGGAGCTGTGTGTCCTAGGAGGTGAGAGGCTGATATGTACAGACAGGGATCTTGGGGTGATAGTGACTGAAGGTGACAAAATAGTGTGACAAGGCGGTGGTCATAGTCAGAAGAATGCTAGACTGCATAGAGAGAGGTATAAACCAGCAGAAGAAAGGAGGTGTTGATGCCCTGTACAAGTTGTTGGTGAGGTCCCACCTGGAGTATTGTGTTTTTTGGAGGCCGTGTCTTGCTAAGGACATTAAAAGACTTGAAGCAGTTCAGACGAAAGTGATGAAAATGGTATGGGGGGTTGTGCCAAAAGACCTAGGAGAACAGACTGGAAGACCTGACTGTGTATACCCTAGAGGAAGGAAGGACTTGGGAGTTATGATGCAGATGCTTAAATACTTGAAAGGTGTTAATATACAAACAGATCTTTTCTAGAGACGGGGAAATGGTAAAACTAGAGGACATGAATTAAGGTTGTGAGGTGGTAGACTTGGGAGTAACGTCAGGAAGTACTTTTTCACAGAGCAGGTGGTGGATGCCGGGAATGCCCTCCTGAGGGAGGTAGTGGAGATAAAAACAGTGATGGAATTGAAAAAGGAATGGGATGAACACAGAGGATCCTCTAATTAGAAAGAGGATGGTATATAAAATTAAAAAATCGTAAATGACTGCATGCATATTGATGTGTTGAATGGGCTTAGAGAGCGACTCTGGCTGTGGGGAACTAAGTCCAGTGCTTGGCAGACTTCTACGGTCTGTGTCACGTATATGGCAAGACAGATTTCTTTTTACTATCACTCCCATTATTATTAAACATGTACAATTTTGCATACGCACTGGCCCAGCTAAGGAGGATCTGCATCTGCTGTACTCAGGCCCATGCCTTAAAAAGGAAGTCTGCCACTGCATTTGCACAGAAAAGGAATTGGATCCTCTGCTTTTCAAGTCCTGGCCAGAAGAACCGCTTCCACTGTGGTGGGCTCCAGTGAAGAGCTGCTTGTACCGCAGTGTGACTAGCCCAGGAGGAGGTGCATGTGCTGTTATCTAGAATGGCAGACCTGAATGAAAATTTGCTTCTGTTACTGAGAGACACTATCATTGGTCTGGGCTGCACGTGAAGACTACTGCTGTCACCACTGCCAGGGGGAGAGAGAGAAGGCAAAAAGTTAAAAAGAAAATATATTGAAGTCAAATGACATTATAAACAGGGCTGTGGAGTTGCTACACCAAACCTTTTACTCCAACTCTATTTTTCTATTGTCCAACTCTGACTCCTACCGATATTAAGCTTTACATTTTTTGTTCTCAATCTAAAGTATTGGTAAATATAATGTATATATTATATATAAATGCATATATATATTACATATAGTAAGTTTTTATTTTGAAGCTGAAGTTTGAGTTGGTACATTTTTATCAACTCTGACTCTACAACCCTGATTATAAGAATCGGTAAAATAATACTAAATATAGGGGAAAAGTACTAAAATAGAATAAAATGCAAAAGAGAAAAGTTATACAAGGTAAAGTGGAGCCAGGGTGGGAAGGTTTTCCCTGGCTCTTAAAAACAATTTTGGCTAGTGCCCTAGGTCTTAGAACTAATGTCCCCACATCTTGAGTTTGGTAATCAAAGAGCTGTTGTGCTAATTGATGTCAAACAGTGAAGATACTACAAGATGAGATGTACAAAAACAGGAGCTGTGGCCATAATAACAAGTGGCTGCATCTTTTATGGAGTAGTTTTAAGGATATGTGGGTTATACATATAAATAAAATACAAGATAGAAAAGAGGCATGGGATTATAAAGTAACAAAGATTTCTTCCATTGTGTGGAAATGTTTAGGTACTTCTGGTCAAACTGTGCTTCAGTGAGTTCCTAAGTGAGTAATAGAAGCTGGAACAACCTCAGCCTTTGCATTATTCTACCCCCCAACACCAAAGACTTTAGTTTCCTGGAAGCTGTTCAGCAGATCATAGGAATAACTAACTTTCAGTAGCTCCTCATCCTTGACCTGCAGCTTTTCCTCTTGCTGTGTCGCCTGTAGTAAAAGCTTTACCTTTGTGAAAAGTGTCCACCAATGCTAGTGACATAGTTTGAGATATGCTGCACAATTCCGCTGCAACACTGCAGTGTTCTCAGCTCCAAAGGGAGGATCTTTCACACGACAGCTGCATTGTCAACTCTCACAGAGAGGGAAGTTGAAGAGATTATCCACCAGGATTGCCAGGCTCTGCATGGTCTGTGGAATACCTTTCAAACTACCTGATGCCAGAACCCATGCACTCTTAAGAGCCATACCCAGAGCCCTAAAGTACAAAGCCCTTAAATCCATTCTGTTTTGATGTTTTCATCGAATGGACCACCATAAGCAGCACTTTTATCAAGGAACAGGTAAATGTACATCCGTAAACACAAGCAGAAATAAGTCTATCTGGTTGCCAAAATCTGCTTATCCTGTTGAAGATATGAAAGGTAATTCTAGAATCTGGGCATCCGCCTTTACATGCATAATTGTGTAAAATACTAGCATTTACACATGTCCATGTACACTTACTCGCATGAGTTCTATTCTGCAAATACCCGATTCACTTACAGTGAGAATTTCTGCAAGGGGCTCCCAGTTACACATGTAACTTACAGTTGGACGTGGCACTCAGCTGTGGGCACCTAAATGTTGGGTTACATCAGTGTTTTATCATGGAATCTGGACACCCAGGTTCCCTTATAAAATACCCTCCTACCTCATTCTCAGGGTGCCTAAATAGAGGAGCCCAGTTGGAGAATTGTCCCATAATCCATACTTGTGTACATGGTAGCACAGCACCATTTAACCTAACTACTGGACTCATTAATTTAACTAACAGTTTTGTAATACAGAATACCTTTATTTTCTGTGGTATAAGTTAAGCTACTTCATCCTAGAGACGGAAGTAAGAGCCTGGTGGTTAGAGCAGTGGGCTGAGAATCAGGGAATCCAGGGTTGAAATGCCATGGTGGTTCCTTGTGATCTTGGGCAAATCACTTAACCCTCTGGTAGAAAATTAGATTATAAGCCCTCTGGGGGCAGGAAAATACCTACTGTTCCTGTATATAACTTGCCTTGAACTAGCACTGAAAAGGCTTGAGTTAAAGCCCTTACCCTGGCAGTGAAAAGCAGAGGCAGGAGCTGCGCATTAGGCCAAAGAAAATTAGAAGGGTTCAGATAAAAGCAGAGTCTGAGAATGTGAGAAAAGGAAATGTGTTTTCCCTTTAGTAGTATCTGTGAGGAGCACTTGCTCCCCCTAGTGCTATATATTCTCTATTTAACAGAGCAATGCAAAGATTCACAAACCTGCTGTATGGTGGTCTCCAATAGCGAGCTGCCCGGGAATGGGGTTAGCGGGGATTCCACAGAGATGGACCGGGGTGTGTGGGGTTCCAGCGGAAGTGTAGGCCTGCCCTCCCTGAACATATCTCAATGTACCCTGCTGGTCTAGTGGCCTCTTCGGGCAAGAAAGATCCCCCCTCTTTCCTGCCTGCTACCATCGCTTCATCAAAATGGCCGCTGAGACTTCCACGGAAGTCTTGCAAGGTCACTGCTTGAAGTCTTGGCAGCCATTTTAAAGAAGCGGCGGTAACAATTGGATCAGCTCCAGCAGGAAAGAATGGGGATCTTTTCTACCCCTAAGAGGCCATTAGATCCACCAGGGTGCATTGAGGTATGGTTGGAGAGGGCACCCAGACTCAGTGCTGGAGGGGAGGGGAGGTGGATGAATGGATGGACTCATGGGAGGGAGGGGGGGGGATGGAATGTGGGTGCAGGAGGGGGGCTGGAAAAAGATTGGCGAGGGGGAAAGGGGGAAATAGAGCATATGGGGAAGAGGTTAAGGCGATATGCTGCTCATGAATGTTTGCTTTTTTGAAAATGTACATCTTTTTAAATTTTGTACTCTGTTAAATACAAAATTTTTAAAAAGTACATTTTCATTGCTTTCAGAATCTGGCTTTCTTTGGAATTGTGTAGGGGGGGGAGGGGAACAAGCTGACTGTGCGGTGGTTAGGCGGGCTAGGTGGGCCAGGGGTAGGGATGGCGATTACTTGTGGTAGGGACAGGTTAGATTTCTGTCCCAGTCAACTCTTTAGTCTCCAAGTGTCAGGGGACTGGATCTGAATTGCTATACAATGCCACTGTGGTCTATATACATTCATGTGATGAACGGGCATTCGCTGCTGCCATTGTGGTTTGTTGGGTCTTCGTTCACAGATCCAACCAGATCTGCGAGAGCTGATGGAGACCATGAACCGGATGAGCCATCTGCCTCCAGACTTTGAGGGTAGAGAGAAGGTCAACTTGTGGTGAGTGGTGTCACTGCTGGCGATCACTTTGTTGTACAGAAAGGAGAGGAAAGGTGTAAGGAAACAAGTTCCACACTGCATCTGTCTCATTCTCTGGGGCTTTTTTGTTTTGTACCAGAGTCCACCAAATAATGCAAGTTATTACTGAATAATGAATGTATGATATACATAAAAAACAAAATGAGATAGTAATTGAAAGAAATTATTTCCCTACACACCTCTAGCAAGTCTCTTCATAAAATGTGTAAATTGCTTCTCTAAAAAAACATGTGAAGTACTATAAAAACATAAAATATATTTAAAAACAGACAGTAAACAAATGTAGAAATAAGTATTGCTTTGTAAACCATTAATATCCAGCTTGTGTGTGTGTCTGTCTGTCTGAGTAACTTTCTCACACTCAGGAGCTAGTGTAGAGCAGAAGTTCAGCAACATGTCTGTCTGTCGCTTACACTGTAGGGCTGTTGTATAGTAGTGTGTATTTCTGTCTCATACTCTTGGGCTGGTGTATAGCAGAAGTCCACTACTACTACTACTTATCATTTCTATAGCGCTACTAGACATACCCAGTGCTGTACACTTGAACGTGAAGAGACAGTCCCTGCTCGACAGAGCTTACAATCTAATTAGGACAAACAAGAGATAAGGGAATATTAAAGTGAGGATGATAAAATAAGGGTTCTGAACCAGTGAACAAGGGTTAGGAGTTAAAAGCAGCATCAAAAAGGTGGGCTTTTAGCTTAGATTTGAAGACGGTCAGAGATGGAGCTTGACGTACCGGCTCAGGGAGTCTATTCCAGGCATATGGTGTAGCAAGATAAAAGGAACGGAGTCTGGAGTTAGCAGTGGAGGAGAAGGGTGCAGATAAGAGAGATTTACCCAGTGAACGGAGTTCCCGGAGAGGAATGTAGGGAGAGATGAGAGTGGAGAGGTACTGAGGAGCTGCAGAGTGAATGCACTTATAGGTCAATAAGAGGAGTTTGAACTGTATGCGGAAACGGATAGGAAGCCAGTGAAGTGACTTGAGGAGAGGGCTAATATGAGCATAACGACCCTGGCATGTCTGTCTTTTTGTCCCCCCTATGATTTGTGACTGCAAGTTACAGAACCTTAGTATAATGTCTTGTTAAAAATTATATATCTCACACTATCTGGGTGGGTTTACAAAAAACATGCACAATAATTAAACAATACAAAAATTCCAAAACAAACCATTCCAATTTCCTACTTACATATAAAAATATTAACTATAATAACCAGGGCTAGATCAGATTTATTCTTAAGCTAATAGGCCAGACTGATTTCATACACATTAGACTACACTACGATAAGCTTCTTCCAATAGTACTGTCTTGAACTCCTTGAGAGAAAGGAGTAACCTTATGACAAAAGCTGGTAGCTCATGCCAAAGCTTGGGACCCATCACTCTAACATAGATCTCCTATGCACAGCCATTCTAATTAGATGAAAAGAGGGTACCTCTGGTAAGTCCCGGTTACACCACCAAAGAACTCTGCTAGGCTGATAAAGACGCAAGAGTAGGTGAAATCAATTTATGAAGCGCCTTAAAAACTAAACATTACTGTTGCTCAATTAGTAACCAATGGAAACTTTTTAAAATAGGTGTAATGAGTGTACTTAGGCACACCAGCCAGAACTCCGGCGGTCACATTTTGTGCCTATTGCAAAGCTTTAAGGCAATTATTTGTAAGACCCAGCAACAAACTGTAGAAATAATCAAAATAAGGAAAAAATCAGACTTTGTACCACCATCCTAAAATTAAAAGGTCTTAAAGCTTGTAAGACAATTGAGATTTTTTTTTTAACTTAGAAAAAAATCAAACTAGTTAATTTGGTGACTTGATATTTCATACTTAGTCCAGTATCAAGAACATAAGAGTAGCCATACTGGGTCAGACCAGTGGTTTCCAACACTGACCAATCCAGGGCACAGATACCTGCCAGAAACCCAATTAGCATTCCATGCTACAAATTCTAGGACAAGCGGTGGCTTCCCCCATGGCCACCTCTAAATTACACAGTTTATGAGCAATCTGTTTTTATATCATCCAAGCATAGTCAGATAACAAAATCTGAGTTTTTAACATGTTGAGCTTCAAATGATTTCCCCTCAGCTACTTATTAATCATATTCAAATATAAGTGTAGATTCTCAAATGTTGCAGTAACTGAATTCTGTATTCACTCTGCTCTCTCTCCGATTTGTTATTGCAGGTTACAGAAGCTCAGTAACATGTCTGCCTCAGATGAGCTGGATGATTCACAGGTCCGACAGATGCTTTTTGATCTGGAGTCTGCATACAATGCCTTCAACCGTTTTCTTCACTCCTGAATACTGACCAGCCTGGCCTATGCTTCCCTCCATGAACTTGTTGACACTCACTGGAAAATGCCATCCATGTAGAAATCAGCCACATCCATCTTTATAAAGAGCACCTTCCTGCCTTCCATTTAATCCACTAGTACTGTGGCCAACTTAGCATTACAGACATGGTGATGAAGGTAATGGCAGTGGAAACTGTGGCACCTGTGTTCCTCAAGCAATTGGATAGGATGCTAGGAATTGGCCCCCAGGGTTATGACTGATTGTGGGTCTAGAAGCAAGCTGCATCGCTCAGCCAATCCATGAGTGCGGATGTGGGGTATCATCCTGGGTGTTTGGCTTTACAATGGAGATCAATAAAAGCCCCACTAAATTTTCTCTTTTATTAGTGTAACATTTGTAAACCTCTGCTGGGACCTAAATTTGAGGATGGCAGACCAGTTATCTAAAGGGGAAGCAACCCTATTAAAAGCAGTCCTGGCCTTTTGTTTAGTCATGGCAGGTGTCAGTCGGAAACCATTTACCTGATGTGTAAAGAACAAGGGGAAGGGAGGAGAATGCAGAGTATGAGGTATGTGAGTTGCAGGGCAAGTATGTTTGTGTGGGAGAGTATGAATGAGGTGGTAGCATCAGTGAGAATTGGGGGGGGGGGGGGGGGGGGGGGGGGGGGGGGGGGGGGGAAGTGTTGAGTTATGGCTAGACAGCACCATGTATGTGAATCTTGATGGATAAGCAGTAACAGAAGTGCCACATTTCACTGACACCTTAGTCTCTGATTTTGCAGCCAGAATACAAAGTTTGGTTCTAATGCTCAAGCTTTGTATTATTTGTTATTTATCAAAATGAGAATGAGGTGAGGACTAGGCAGGATTTGGCACAAACAGATCTGCTATACCAGTGATGAATGAAATGTGTCTTCTGTAACATTTGCTGTTTTATTTAATTATAACTTGTACTCCTTTTACATCAGTAATAAAAAGCACTTATGTTATTATAACAGCAGTTTTGAAACATCAGGGTCATGGGGTTAGAAATAGAGGGATAGGACCACCCTGCATCTCTATTATGATCTATAAGTAGAGTTAGGGAATGTTCACAGGGCTGCTCTCTCCTCGGCCGTGGACCTTGTTAGACTGGAAATCCAAGACAGACTAGGTGTTTGCCTAGAGCAGCAGCCCTACAGCAAAGTGAAAAAAGTCCTTTTACTCCCCCCCCCCCCCTTGATGTCAACAAAGCCTTTGACACAGTTCCCCCCAACTTACAAATAAACCCCTTAAAGCAGGGATGGGAAACCTCAGTCCTCAAGGGCTGCAACTCAACTGGGTTTTCAGGATTTCCCCAATGAATATGTATGAGATCTGTTTGCATACAGTGGAGGAGCAGCCTACAGTGGCCTGAGAACCAGGTTTGATTCCCACTTACAGCTCCTTGTGACTCTGGGCAAGTCAAGTAAACATCCATTGTCCCAGGCACAGAATAAGTACCTATATGTAAACCATTTTGACTATAATAACCAAAAGATGGTATATCAAATCCCATCATCTTTCCCTTTAAAAAATATATAAATGGATAGAGTTGGTCCAAAGAATAAATACTAAACTGGTCAGTGGTCTTCATCATACAGCATATGGGGACAGATTTAAATATACTATGTATACTTTAGAACATGGGTTCTCAAACCAGGCTTCAAGACACACCTAGCCACTCAGGTGCATGAGAGATATTTTAATGCCCTATCACCAGTGTATGCAAACTTCTCATGTATATTCATTGTGGATATCTTAAAAGCCTAGGTGTATCCCATGAACTGCATTGAGAACCCCTGCTTTAAAAGAAATGTGGGACAGGTAATGTTACAAAGTTAGTTCTATATGGGTATTATAAGTATTCAGGAGTTAGGCCTCCAGTTGAAAGGAAGCACTGGAATAGCTCTGATATGTATTCAAAAATGTCTCTTCCAGTTCAACCCAATATGCTAACCTCTTTATGGCTGAACTGGAAGAGACATTTTTGAATACATATCAGACTAAACCCCTAAAATACTACTGCTATATCAATGACATTTTTATAATTTGGACTGAGGGGGCAGAAACTCAATTTTACAATTCTTTCAATACATACCATCCTAAAATCAAATTCAAAATGGACTACTCCCCAGAAAAAGTCCATTTTTGGACACCACAGTTTCAGTCAGCAATGGCTATATTACTACTACTACTAATCATTTCTGTTGTGCTACTAGATGTACGCAGCACTGTACACTTAAGAGACAGTCCCTGCTCGACAGAGCTTACAATCTAATTAGGACAGACAAACAAGAGATAAGGGAATATTAAAGTGAGGATGATAAAATAAGGGTCATGGTCTTCCTTTGGTGTTTCTGGGACATAGACCGTGGAAGTTCCCCCAGCTGTGCCCTGAAACCTACAGACAAATGCAGTTACCTCCACAACTCCAGGTTTCACCCTTCACATACAAAGAAATCTATTATTCACAGCCACGGCACAAGATACCACCATAACGGCTCTGACCCAGGGGACAGAGAGAAACACCTCAAAATCCTGACTGAATCCTTAAAACACAAAGGCTACAACCTCACAATAATCTTCAAAAATGTTGTCCTCCCTTAAACAACCCAGGAAAAATCTGCTACAGTACAAGGAAAAGAAAGCCTGAGACAATGACATACAACCCAGAGCTAGAAAAATCATAAAAGATCTACAGCCACTACTCCAGGAGGATGAACTACTGAAAGATATTCCCATCCCAACCAGTGCTGACCTTCCAACAGCCACCCAAGTTAGAACAAAAACTAGTGAGAAGCAAGCTCCCGAAAGAAACTCAAAAAGAGAGTGGCACACATCCTTGCAATACATCCAGCTGCAAACTATGCCAAAAAATTTCACAGGTTCCCAGTCATTCACAAAGGAAAAATATGCAACATGCGTGACATCTTCCAGTATGGTATATATAATTCAATGCAAAAAGTGTGACAAAGGGTGAAATTTGGAGAAACAAGCCACATGCTAAAAAGAGACAATTTACATAGACATCATATGAAAAATGCCAGTGCCAACCAGGATGTCACCTCTGTGGGGCAACACTTTACAAAACCAGAACACTGTATCAATCATTTTATGGTGAGAATGCTAAAAGGAAACTTCCAAGACTATCCAGGAACGTAAGACCTTTGGAGTCAGAATGATTAAATATTTCAGACAGGACAAACCAGTAGAATTTATGGTTTATAATGAGCTAGAAAACCCAGATCTTTGTCACCCTCTTATCATCCATAGCTCCCTATTCCTCAGCCACCTGGCTCTCTCCCTCACACCTAACCCACCCCACCCTGTGAGACTGCCACTGGAATGCTTTGACGTTTCATTACATCTACTGTTATTTATCAACATTTGCTTATTTCTGATCTGATGAAGAACAGTTACATTCAAAAACTAATCAAAAAATGTATTAAGTTCAATAAAAAAAAGGTATATTTTCTTTTCTTTTTATTTCCACTGATCACCTTTAAAAGTGTACTAACACTGCTAGCACATCTCTCGACACTGTAACCAAAACAAACTCAGTTGGCCTCTAGAAACTCTGTATGCTATTTACTAGATTTTCAGCTACAATTTCATGCAGATGGTAAATTTGTCACAGTTTAAAGATAACTTCTCCCCCCAGGGCATTACTTCTACTAATTCTACACCACTCCGGCTTTTGTAGATCTCAATTATCATCTCTCCTCATTCCTCTCTTTTCCATAAGTAATGCCACACTGGGAAAAGACCAAGGGTCCATCGAGCCCAGCATCCTGTCCACGACAGCAGCCAATCCAGGCCAAGGGCACCTTGCAAGCTTCCCAAACGACACCTGTCAAGCTTCCAAGCTTAAGAGCCCTAACCTCTTTAGCCTTTCCTTGTACGAGAGGAGTTTTGTCACCTTTATCATTTTAGTCGCTCTTCTTTGAACCTTTTCTAATTTCGCTATATCCTTTTTGAGATACTACGACCAGAACTGAATGAAATACTCAAGATGCAGTCACAACATGGAGTGATACAGAGGCATTATAGTATTTGTGGTCTTATTCACCATCCCTTTCATAATAACTCCTAGCATACTGTTTGCTTTTTTGGCCACTGCCGCACACAGCAGAAGACTTCAGCGTATTGCCTACAATGACACCTACAGTGCTGACCCCCAAGGTAGGCCCTAGCATCAGGTAACTATGATTCGGATTACTCTTTCCAATGTGCATCGGATGAAGCACACTACACCTGAATATCCTGGTGCATGGGGAAAGAGCAGGAGGATCTCCAAACTTCCTTAAGAAGCAGATCTGCCATCTTAGGGGCTTTCGGAACAAACTCCTTGAAGCGCAGCATTGAAAACACCTGGGAAATAAGCTCCTGCAGCTCCTCACATCTGTCCACATTAAATTTCATCTGACATTTGGGTGCCGTCTTTCAATGTCCTAAGGTCTTCCTGCAATATTTAACAGTTCGCACGTGTTTTAACAACCTTGAATATTTTTGTGTCATCTGCAAAGTTAATTACCTCACTTGCTCTGATTTTCCATATTGTTTATAAATATGTTAAACAGCACTGGTTCCAGTACATATCCCTGCGGCACTCCACTGTCCACCTTCGTCCATTGAGAGGAATGACCATTCACCCCTACCCCTCTGTTTTCTGTCCAATAATCATTTCCTAATCCACACTAGAACCTTGTCTCCTATCCCATGACTAATTTTGTCAGGAGTCTCTCATGAGGAACTTTACCAAAAGCTTTCTGAAAATCTAGCTACACTACATCAACGGGCTCACCTTTATCCACACCTTCAAAGAAATTAAGCAAATTGGTGAAGCAAGATTTCCCTTGGCTGAATCCATGCTCTGTCCCATTAAATGTTTATCTATGTGTTTTGTAATTTTATTACTTATAATAGTTTCCACTATTTTTCCCGGTACCGACACAGGCCTACTGGTCTGTAATTTCCCAGATCACCCCTGGAACCCTTTTTAAAAATCTGTGTCACATTGGCCACCAAAATGCCCTCCTTGCCCATTGCTGCCACCACCATCATCACCTTGGAAAACGTATGGGGAGTTGTGGCCAAACCAAAGGGGCGCGTGCAAAATTGATGCCTTCCCAAAACAGCGATGCGAAGGAAAATGCTGATGAGTCAGGTGAATAGGGATATGGAGGTATGACTCAGTCAGGTCCAACGACGACAGGAACTCTCCAGGCTGCACAGCCAGAATAATGGAGCGCAAGGTTTCACTGAGAAAGGAAAGAGTTGAGGAGTGTGATTTACCTATCTGCGATCCAGAATAAGCTGGTAGGAACTCTCTTTTTTGGGAACCATAAAATAGATGGAATTACGACCTGTGCCACATTCCAACTTGGGGACGGGAACCACTGCCCTTAAAGCCACCAGACAATGAACAGACTGCCAAACTGCCAGCACTTTCCAAGGAGCCTGGCAAGGACGCCATGAAGGCATCCACCAAAGGACGGGCGAATTCCAGTGCACAGCAGTCACAGACTACCTCGAGCACCCACTGATCTGAGGTAATCCGGGTCCACACCTCACCCCCATGGAAATCAAGAACTGGACCCAACACCTTCATTGCGCAGGTCTGCCGGAGTCAGCCACCAAAGGGCCAGAATTCCCATTGCATTCTCCTGTATTTCTTGAACGAAGCTTCTTCTGCTCTTATTTTTTCAGCCATGTGGAGATCCATACAAGCTTCCTGTTTCTCTTTTTTTTTTTTTTTGGTACTTTCCTTGTGTAAAAATCAGCTGCCATATTTATAGCAGTTTTCAGCTTGTACCATTACACTTCCACTTCTGCAATGCCTACCCCTGCCATCAGCTCTTTCTTCAGGTACTCCCCCATTTTACCAAATCAGTACGTATGAAATCCAGTACTTTGAGTTTTGTACATCTGCACTCCACTTTTGCTCCTATATCAAACCATGTTGTGAGATGATCACTATTACCTAGGTGGGCACCGACACAGACATTGGAAACACTTCCTCCATTTGTGAGCACTAGATCAATCCTTCCCTCATGGGTTCCGTCACCATTTGTCTGAGTAAGGTGCTTTGATAGGCATCCATGATCTCTCTACTTCTTTCTGATTCTGCTGACGGGACATTCCAATCCACATCAGGCAAGTTAAAATCTCCCAACAATAGTGCCTCCTCCCCCTTCATACCAAGTTTATGAATATTTTCTATCAGATCCTTGTCCAGCTTCTCCATTTGTGCCAGAGGTCTGTAGATAACACCTGTGTGGATACAGGTTCCATCTTCTCTTTCCAGGATGATCCATACAGCCGCTTCCTTTCCCTAGGCTCCCCACATTTCAGCAGCTCTCATATTGTTTTTCACATACAGCAACATTCCCCCACCTCTTCAGCCCTCCCTAAAAAGATTATAGCATGGTATGGTTGCATCCCATTCATGGGAATCATTGAACCATGTCTCTGTAATAGCAACAATATCCAAGTCTTCCTCAAACATCAGCGCTTGCAAATCTTGAAGCTTTTTACTTAGACTATGAGCATTTGTGCTCATTGCTTTCCATGTGCTATGTGAGTTTGGAGGGTTTTCTATATTTACATGACCTTTGCCTCTGCCATCATGTTTTTTTTCTGGGGACGACTTTGAGTTTCCTTGTCTCCTTTTGTCACTCCCGCCCTCTAGTTTAAATGTCTAGAAACACACTGTCTGAATTTGTCCCCAAGGATCTTTTCCTGTCACAGAAAGATGTAGCCTATCAAAGTACAGCCTGTTATTTTGCCACATACTACCCCATCCTCCTATGTAACTAAAACCTTCCTCTGTTTTTATGTAGTTTTCCCTCTCCCTTCTCACATGTAGGAATTACTTCAGAGAAAGCTGCAGTTTGAACCAAAGACTTAGTCTCTCCCCAAGCTTCTGGAACTGTGCTCTGAGCTTACTATTGTTGGCCAGGCCATTTGTCCCCAGATGTGCCAAACCTCACTCAGTCCATGAGTTAACTGTATAGCTCAAAACTGAAAGGGGAAAAATATGGACCGAGTCAGTTTTGGAAGGGTGCTTTTCAATTATATAGATCATTTTATTTTTGGAGGTTGGGGGGGGGGGGGGGTGGCTGGAAGGAGTAGAACAAGCTGTATTTCAAGCCACTCAGGTTTTCAGTATATTCACAATCTTTCATGCCTATTATTGTGGATACCCTGAAAACAAACCTGGCTGGGAAGGTCTTGCTCTCTCTAGCTTACAACATGCATATAATTTTGAGACTTCAATTAAAAAAGAAAATACCAATATATATTTAATTAGTGTTTTCCTTGCTGTGTACTTCATTGACTGAAATCCACTCTGAAAGTTACTGTAGTGAAGGGATAAAATATAAATGCTTACAATAAACCATACCCCAGCCCTGGGAACAACTCTTCAAATAAGCAAATATCTACCTGCATAGCAGGTGTGCAGGAACAATTTCATTAAAAAAAACATTTCTGTGGCTAACGCAGGTATTCCCTTATGCTTTTTGTGTAATTATAGCAGTCAAATTCTGCTTACTACTAAAAAAAAAAATCAAGCTGTAGGCATCATCCTTGCTTTTTACTCCTTCCCCGGTGAAATGTCTACAGCAGTGAATCATGAACCAGCCCACCCCATTAATACTCCAGAGGTCAACACTGCTCAGATACACATACAACATACACCACTTTTAACATTTTTAATCCAAAAACTTAGCTTTTTTTTACACTTGTTTAAAAAATTGAAAAATACAAAAATGTCTGGGCAAAAAAAGAGGGAAGCAAGAATAAGACTGACAGAGGAAAGAGGAGAGATCATGGAGTAGGCAGGTTTATAACTTCAGCGTAAACTGTAAAGAGCTGCATTAATGGCCAATGTAATAAAACTCACCACTGTGTCAGCACACTTATACATTATAAATTGCAACCCCATTTAACACAATAGAGCTGGTGATACATAACTTACACTAAAATGTTTATTACAGCCACCCATTTGTAATGCCCCGTTTGCAGTTAAATAATAATCCCCACAACTAGATAGCTGCTTCCTGTCAGACAGGTACCAGAACCACAGGCCATAAAGCTGTTGACACGGGCAAGATTACCACTACATTCTATTTTCCTTTTAAGCACAGATGAGAGGCAGGAGATCCAGCAGGTTTCACAGGATCTTACCACTGCTAAACATGCCATCAACTAATAGTGAATAAACCTAAACCTTATTCTCATACAAGAGGCTTCTGAGCAATGCCCTGCAGCAATTCCAACTCAGCTCCCATCTGCTCCATTTAAAATCATTACACTATTTCTACTACTCAGCGTCAGTGTTCCATTTCATTGCTACTCTACAGTGACATTTGGAAGACAGAAAAACAGTTGAAATTAAACTAGTAGCAATTTTAAGCTGCTTGTTGATGAGCAGAGCAGCCACTCCTTCGTACACTGAGAGGCAAAATTACACGGCCTGTGGTTCCTGTCTTCAGGCTTCTGACCAGAACCGGGAATACTGCCCTCATTTGGGACCCATGCAGTCCACAATCCCGTTGCCTTTAATTCCATCAAAGAAGAAGAGGTTGTTGTGAGGTGGGTCTCTCTGTGATAAGGCCTGCAGAGGAAAAATTCAAGTGAGCCAAAAGAAGGGTAATATGGAGTATGGGGAGGATGTGGGGGACAAGGAAGACATTTCCAGGTCAACTTTTTTTTTAATTAAAACTCAACTAAATGATCAGACTGTCCCACTCTTTTTTCACTAGACAATTCTAAGATGGCGGGCAAGAGAGCAACATCTACCCTGCAAGCATTACAACAACCAAAAGGTAAAATTATGTATAATCATACCTGATAATTTTCTTTCCATTAATCATAGCTGATCAATCCATAGACTGGTGGGTTGTGTCCATCTACCAGCAGGTGGAGATAGAGAGCAAACTTTTGCCTCCCTATATGTGGTCATGTGCTGCCGGAAACTCCTCAGTATGTCGATATCAAAGCTCCATCCGCAGGACTCAGCACTTAGAGAATTACACCCACGAAGGGACACTCTGCCCAGCTCACCACCGCCGAAACGGGGGAGGGGAATTAACCCAGCTCATCCCCACACAAGTGGGGGAGGGGAATCCGTCCAGCTCATCCCCGCGGAGCGGGGGAGGGACACCACGCCCGCCGATGCGGGGGGATCTGGCTTATCCTGCAACCGCAACCGCGGGAGGAGCTGACTGACCCTAACACCGCCGAAGCGGGAGGGGTACAAAGCTGCCCTACAGCCGCACGAAGCGGGAGGGAGTGCCGGCAGAATTTATGTCTCAATCCAGCCCCGTAAAACGGAGGGGAGAGGAATGCAGCAGCTCACTGTAACACAAACTCGTCTCAACTCTTGAAGAATCCAAGTGAAAGAAGAACTTGAACACGAAGTCCTCCTGAAGTAACTGAAGGCTAAACTTGAACCTAAAATTCAACCAGAATATAACAGTACAGATATCTGGGAGGGGCTATGGATTGATCAGCTATGATTAATGGAAAGAAAATTATCAGGTATGATTATACATAATTTTACCTTCCATATCATCAAGCTGATCAATCCATAGACTGGTGGGATGTACCGAAGCAGTACTCACCCAGGGCGGGACATAGAAATCCCTGACCTCAACACTGAAGCTCCAAACCGGGCCTCCGCCCGTGCAGCCACAGTCAAACGGTAATGCTTGGAGAATGTATGAGCCGAAGCCCACGTTGCCGCCTTGCATATCTCTTCCAAGGAGACGGATCCGGCCTCTGCCATCGAGGCCGCCTGAGCTCTCGTGGAGTGAGCCTTCAGCTGGATAGGCGGCACCTTCCCCGCGGCCACATAAGCCGCTGCAATGGCTTCCTGGACCCATCTTGCCACTGTAGGCTTAGCAGCCTGCAGACCCTTACGAGGACCTGCAAACAGGACAAACAGATGATCCGATTTCCGGAAATCATTGGTCACTTCCAAGTATCTGATGATGACTCGTCTCACATCCAGATATTCAAGAGCGGAGTACTCCTCTGGGTAGTCCTCCCTACGAAAGGAAGGGAGACAGAGCTGCTGATTCACATGGAAGCGAGAACCAATCTTGGGCAGGAAGGAAGGCACTGTGCGAATAGTCACTCCTGCCTCAGTGAACTGCAGAAAAGGCTCTCGACATGAGAGCGCCTGGAGCTCGGAAACTCTTCTGGCTGAAGTGATAGCCACCAAAAAGACTGCTTTCCACGTCAGGTCTTTCAGAGATGCCCTCGACAAGGGTTCCAAAGGCGGCTTCTGCAATGCTCTTAGCACCAGGTTGAAATTCCACGCAGGCACCACTGAGTGCAGAGGAGGGCGCAGGTGATTAACTCCCTTGAGAAAGCGCACCACATCTGGCTGCGAAGCCAGGGAAGCACCCTTCAGGCGGCCCCTGAAGCAAGCCAGAGCCGCTACCTGGACTTTAAGGGAACTGAGCGACAGGCCTTTCTCCAGACCTTCTTGCAGGAACGCCAACACTGAAGAAATTGGAGCAGTGAAGGGAGAAAGTGAGCCTGCTTCACACCATGCTGCAAAGATACGCCAAACCCTGGCGTAAGCAGTAGAAGTAGAGCGCTTCCTCGCTCTCAGCATAGTGGCGATGACCTTGTCTGAGAAGCCCTTCTTCCTCAGACGCTGCCGCTCAATAGCCAGGCCGTAAGACCAAAGGGAGAGGGATCCTCCATCACCACGGGACCCTGATGTAACAGGCCCTGCTCCACTGACAGCCGCAGAGGATCGTCGACTGAGAGCCTGAACAAGTCCGCATACCAGGGACGTCTGGGCCAATCCGGACCCACCAGGATTACCCTGCCGGGATGCTTTGCCACCCGGTCTAGCACCCTGCCCAACATGGGCCAGGGCGGGAACACATAGAGGAGCTCTTGTGTCGGCCACTGTTGGAGAAGAGCATCTACTCCCAGGGATCGAGGGTCCCGTCCTCTGCTGAAAAAACGCGGGCACTTGGCCATTGGCCGATGACGCCATCAGATCTAGGCTCGGCTGGCCCCAGCGCTTCGTGATGTCCAAGAACGCCTGAGCAGATAGTTGCCACTCTCCGGGCTCCAAGGTATGGCGACTGAGAAAGTCCGCCTTGACATTCATGACTCCGGCAATGTGGGCCGCTGAAAGCTGCTCCAGGTTCGCTTCCGCCCACTGGCCAAGACTCATAGCCTCCTTGGCTAGAGGGGCGCTCTTGGTACCTCCCTGGCGGTTGATATAGGCCACAGCCGTGGCATTGTCCGACAGGACCCGTACAGGCTTCAACACCAGTACCGGGATGAACTCCAATAACACCAACCGAATGGCTCTGAGTTCCAGGAGGTTGATAGACCACTTGCCTCTGCAGGAGACTAGAGCCCCTGCGCTGTCCTTCCCAAGCAGTGGGCTCCCCAGCCCATCAAAGAGGCGTCTGTCGTGACGACAATCCACTCCGGGGTCACCAGAGGCAATCCTGCAGACAACTTGTCTGTCTGCGTCCACCAGCTCAGCGCCTTGCGCACTGCTGGGTCCACGGGAAGGCGCACAGCATAATCCTCCGACATCGGAGTCCAGCGCAGCAGCAGAGATAGCTGTAGTGGTCTCATATGAGCCCTGGCCCAGGGCACTACTTCCATCGTGGCCGTCATAGAGCCCAACAGCTGCACGTAGTCCCAAGCCCGAATAGGAGAGGCTACTAGGAACTAGTCCACCTGAGCCTGAAGCTTGACAATCCGATTGTCTGGCAGGAACACTCTGCCCACTTGGGTGTCGAATCGAACTCCCAGATACACCAGGGACTGAGTCGGGCGCAGCTGGCTCTTCTTCCAGTTGATGATCCATCCCAGGGAGCTCAAAAGAGCAACTACCCGGTCCATAGCTTTGCCGCACTCTGCATAAGAGGGGGCTCGGATCAACCAGTCGTCCAGATAAGGATGGACTTGTACTCCTTCCTTTAGCAGGAAGGCCGCTATGACCCCCATTACTTTGGAAAAGGTCCGCGGAGCAGTAGCCAACCCGAAAGGGAGGGCTCTGAACTGGAAGTGTCGTCTCAGGACTGTAAAACGCAGAAAGCGTTGGAGAGGAGGCCAGATGGGAATATGCAGGTACGCTTCCTTGATGTCCAAGGAAGCCAAGAACTCTCCTGCCTTCACTGCCGCTATAACAGAGCGGAGAGTCTCCATGCGAAAGTGCCTCACTTTCCAGGCCCGATTGACCCCTTTGAGGTCGAGGATAGGCCGGACAGAACCTCCTTTCTTTGGAACCACAAAGTAAATGGAGTAACGTCCCTTGCCAATCTGATTTTTTGGCACCGGAACGACCGCACCCAGGCGGATCAGGTTGTCCAAGGTCTGCTGCACTACCACAGCTTGACCGGAGACTTGCAGGGAGAGAGTACAAACCCGTCTCTTAAGGGTTGGCAGAACTCTAGCTTGTAGCCGTCTCTGATGACTTCCAGCACCCACGCGTCTGAAGTTATAGTGGTCCACTCGCCCAGAAACGAGGACAGCCGTCCTCCAATCTGCACTGGGGCGTGGACCAAGGCCCCGTCATTGGGTACGAGACCCTGGGGGAGGACCGGAGGGAGCACCTCCGGGACGGCGGTCTCTGCGAAAGGAATGCTGCTTGGGGGAGAAATTCCTCTTGAAGGAAGAGGGGGCAGAGGAACCCGACTTGCCCGGGCGGTACCGATGGGCTTCCTGCAACCGTCCTCTGGAGGTATCGGGACGAGTACTAACCCGAGCCCTGACCTCTGGTAATTTCTTGCCCTTAGACGTGCCGAGATCGGTCACGATTTTGTCCAGCTCAACCCCAAAGAGCAGCTTGCCTTTAAAAGGCAATCTAGCCAGGCGGGATTTAGAGGCGTGGTCAGCAGACCAATGTTTCAGCCAAAGCCACCGCCGCGCAGAGACTGTCTGAGCCATGCCTTTAGCTGAGGCTCTCCAGACCTCATACAGCAAGTCTGCCAAATAGGCTAAGCCCGATTCCAGGGCCGGCCAATCAGCCCTCAAGGAATGATCCGAGGGGGAAGCCCGCTGCACCATAGTCCGGCACGCCCTGGCCACATAGGAGCCGCAAACTGAGGCCTGCAAACTTAAAGCAGCTGCCTCAAAGGACGACCTTAAGGCCGCCTCCAATCTTCTGTCTTGGGCGTCCTTTAGGGCCGTGCCACCTTCCACCGGCAACGCCGTTTTCTTAGTCACCGCAGTGATTAAAGAATCCACGGTAGGCCACAGATAGGCCTCACGTTCACTCACAGCCAAAGGATAGAGGCGGGACATAGCCCTAGCCACTTAAGGCTCGTTTCCGGGACATCCCATTGAGCCGCAATTAAGGTGTGCATGGCATCATGCACGTGGAAGGTTCTAGGCGGGCGCTTCGTCCCCAGCATAATGGCAGAGCCAACAGGGGCTGAGGGAGAGACGTCCTCCGGAGAGGAAATCTTCAAAGTGTCCATGGCCTGTAACAACAGGTTGGGCAAATCCTCTGGTCTAAAAAGCCGCGCTGCAGAGGGGTCATCCGCTCCATCCGAGCGGGGATCTATCTCCTCCAAGGAATCCGCAAAGGATCGTTGGGAGACCTCAGACACGCTGCCCTCATCTACATCGGAGGAGACAAAAGTCCTCCAAGGCCTGGAAATCAACCCGAGGGCGTTTACCTCTGGGAACCTCAACCTCTTTATCAGAAGAGGGAGCAGGGGCAGCGTTTTGCATGAGGAAAGCCTGATGCAGCAGCAAAACAAACTCGGGGGAGAAACCCCCCAGACTGTGCACTTCCGCAGCCTGGGCAACAGCCCTAGACGCACTCTCAACCGGCGCTCGCAATAGCGGGGGAGAGACATGCTGCGCATCCAAAATGGCGTCCGGCGCGAAACTCCGTGAAGGAGCCGCGCGGGAAGAACGGCGCTTAACTTTAGCCGCTTTTGTGCCGTCGCCCAAATTAAGGGCGTTCATGGCATTAATGTCTCCAACCTCAAGGGCGGCCCCGAAGAAGCCGTCCGAGCCGCGTGGCCGGCCAAGATGGCGGAGGCGAGGAGCGGGGGATGGGCGTTTATGGCGGGAAAAAACCGCCACGCCGGAGGAACGACCGGGACATTCATCGGTCACTAAACTATCACCCATCAAGGGCGAATCAGGTTGTAAAACCCCCGCATCCCCTCTAGAAGCGCTCCAGCGATCCGGGGAGCGACCCTTTGCGCCCTCGCCCTCCGACGCCATTGCCACGAGGAGAAGAATCGGGGAACCCCCTGCCCGCTATAAAAGGTAAAATTACCTGCTTGCCGCTCCGAGCTGTAACGAACTGGTGTCCCAGTGAGTAGCTGCAATGAACGTTTAAAGAAACGTCGAATTAAACGCCTTTAAAGACGTTTTAAAATATTTTTTTTTTTTTTTTTTTTTAAACGGAGCCAGCGGGAGGGGGGAGAAAAGGAGGGACCTGGCACCACCAGGTTTGCACTTGCTCAAAAGAGCCCTCAACCCCAGGCCTCAACAAAACCTAAGGATTAGGCTTGGAGGCCTAGCCAGAGCTGCTGCTGTGTGTGACCACCACCTGCTGAGATAGAGAACATACTGAGGAGTTTCCGGCAGCACATGACCACATATAGGGAGGCAAAAGTTTGCTCTCTATCTCCACCTGCTGGTAGATGGACACAACCCACCAGTCTATGGATTGATCAGCTTGATGATATGGAAGTGTTAGTTTCCTTCCCTTGGATCTTACCACATCAGTCCAGATGAGCATGTTCAAAACTCTGCTGCCCGTCTCATCTTCCGCCAGGGTCGCTTTACTCATACTACCCCTCTCCTCAAGACCCTTCACTGGCTCCCTATCCGTTTTCGCATCCTGTTCAAACTTCTTCTACTAACCTATAAATGTATTCACTCTGCTGCTCCCCAGTATCTCTCCACACTCGTCCTTCCCTACACCCCTTCCCGTGCACTCCGCTCCATGGATAAATCCTTCTTATCTGTTCCCTTCTCCACTACTGCCAACTCCAGACTTCGCGCCTTCTGTCTCGCTGCACCCTACGCCTGGAATAAACTTCCTGAGCCCCTACGTCTTGCCCCATCCTTGGCCACCTTTAAATCTAGACTGAAAACCCACCTCTTTAACATTGCTTTTGACTCGTAACCGCTTGTAACCACTCGCCTCCACCTACCCTCCTCTCTTCCTTCCCGTTCACATTAATTGATTTGATTACTTTATTTATTTTTTGTCTATTAGATTGTAAGCTCTTTGAGCAGGGACTGTCTTTCTTCTATGTTTGTACAGCGCTGCGTATGCCTTGTAGCACTATAGAAATGCTAAATAGTAGTAGTAGTAGTAGCATGTTATGTTCCTCTGCCAGCAGAGGGGAACAGAACAAAATTCAAGCTGATTATTCTCCTGTAAAGCTGAAGCTGCTAGAAATTCCGTCAGTATACTCATATCAAAGTCCAAACCCAGACTATCACCAATTAGGTCTTTCAGAGACACGAATACTGAATACACCTTGAGAGAAGTACAAATAAAAACAAACAGCAAAGCGTTCTTCCTTTCACTGGAAGGACTGAGCACAGAATCATGACCTTCCTGGGTGGGTTCTAGGCTAATGTGGTAAATCAAGGAAAGGAAATAACAGTTAAAGTTTAAAAATTCTCCTTCCTCACTGCCATTACCAGAGCAACCTAGCAGAAGCAGACTGAGTGGCAGGAAGTCAAGGTGACTCTAGAACACATATACCAAAGGCAGTCTTCCCTGGCATGAGCATCCAATCTATGGTGCTTGGAGAATGCAGAGAAGATCACACCACTGCCCCCTGCGGAAAATGAATACACCCCACCCCAGAGAAGGCCTCAACCCTAAATGAATGAGCACACACGCCCTCAATCTACGCTGAAGCAATACTTCTTTCCATCTAGAAATTCTGACTGTGGATGCTGCTTCCCCCTTTCTTTGCTAGTAAACAGCACAAAATCCATTACGTTTTTGAAAGGGATTAGTGACCTTAAGTATGCTATGCACATGAGAGTCAAGGGCTTCGTTGTTCCACCACATATTATTTCCTCCAAAAGGCTAAAAAGAAATGGTCTGGTTCAGATGAGAAACTACTGTAGGTCAGATGGTTACTTTCTCCTCAGAAATTTGCCAAGTTGAGCAGACAGCTGTCAAGAACACGGTTTTGAGTAGCAAATCCTCAGCAGAGGTTGACTGGAGTACTTGAAAAGAGGAAGAGAGAAAAACTCCAATAACTAGCTTGAGATCCCATGGCAGGATTATTGGTAGAAAATGAGGGACAGCATATTTGACCCCTCTGAGTAACAGTATCATCTCTGTGAGATGCCAGAGCATTTCCTTGAACTTCTCCCCTGTAAAAAAAATCAGTACAATTAGCTGTATTCAAGTATAGATTAATCCCCTGTCCAAAATCCCTGAAGAAAGGGCAGGATAGAGGGCATAGGAGTCTTCAGAGGACAGACTCCTGCAGACATCAAGCTTTCAAAGGTAATGTATGTTAGAATTTGCACAAATGAGACAGATGGTTTCTGGGCATTCAAATGGGATACCATCATCAATGCAGAGTATCCTCTCTTCTTCAGTCTAACCCTTTCAATAGCAGGACTGCAACAGAACAAAAACCAGTTACTCTAGGAGAACTAGAACCTAGTGAAGAAGGCCTCTGCTCTGAGAGACAGAGAGAGAATCTCCCACTTACCAAGGCTTTTCAAGTCAGCCTGGGGCAAATTAGAAGAACCAGGCACAACTTATCCACAGCTAACACTCTGCCCCCACTGGCACCATAGAGGAAAGATACAAAGAAGGATGTCAACTGGCCAAGGCTTGACTAACATATCTATACCCTTGGCTCCTAATTCCTTTCTTCTGCTGGAGGTCTACATCTTGGAATTTAGTAAGGTGGCAGTGAAATCCACCTGGGACTTGCCGTATTTACACATTATCCTGGCAAATGCTTCATCTAAAAACCTTCCATTCTTCCCAGTCTAGGGCACTTCCGCTCAAGAACTCTACCTGGACATAATCTATGCCCAATACAATCTTCCCAAGCCAAAAGAACAGCTGCCTCCTACATCAGATGAGGTATCCTAGTGCCTCTGTTTGTATAAGCTACAGCAGTACCCAATAGAATAGAGACCTTCTTTCCCTGAACTAAGGGCTGAAAATGACGAGAGACAGTTATATGGCCCTGTCTCCAGATAATTTGTCTCCAAGCTTGTTTTAGACAATGTGCTCCTCAAAAAAAAAAACCAAAACAAAAAAAGATAGTAATGATCCACACGTTACAACAAGTTTCAAGTTTAATATAGGGGCATTCTATTCTGCCTATCAAACAGGCATCTGAGTGGCTTACAATCTAGAAAGAGAGAATAGGAAGTAGGAAAAGAATATACCAGGCTCGCAACAATATGGAAAAGGAGGATCTATAATATCAGCAAGAAAAGTAGGGAAGGGAAAACACAATAGGTAGCGCAGTATGCGGTGCACTAACGACATCTCAGCGATCAGCCATAGGCATCTACAAAGAGGAAGGATAATGGATCTCGCAAAAAGAGGGGGCAACGAATCGATTGTAATGCAAGGAACGCAGGGTCCTAGAGGAACAAAAGGAGTCAGAAGGCAGGAGAGGACTCACCAGCAAAGCAGACTTTGTATACCTAGACTAGGAGTTTATAAGTGAGCCGATGAGAAAGTGGCAGCCAGTGGACATCTTTCAGAAGAGGAGCAATATGAACGTATTTCTTATGTCAAGTAAACAACTTGATGACTATGTTTAGAATAAGTTGTAGAAGTCTAAGCTCTTTCATTTTGATTCTCATGTACAGAGCACTACAGTAGTCAAGCTGGGAAATGACTAAAGAGTGAACTAAAATGTTCAATGCAGAAGAATAAAGAAAAGGGCGAATAGAACGAATCAGTCTAGGCTTGTAAAATGAGCGCTGTATCACTGAGGATATCAAGGAGAGGAGGGAGGCAAATGAAACAGTTATAAATAAGGACACCCAGGATTCTGATGTTACTGACTAGTGGAACAGGCACGGAGCCTAAGACAACAGGTGCAGCTAGTACTTTGTTAGCACAGGTAGTGAACAGAAACTGCCCATGATTTATCGGGATTTGGGAATCTGGAGCCAAGATATAACTTTAGTAAGTTTTTGAGTAAGAGAACTCATCTGCAAGGGATGATCAATAGGGTCAACAATACTGAGAACCTGTATATCATCAGTATAAACAAACACAGTCTAAGGACTGAAGAAGTGTCAGTAATGGTGACAAGAAGATATCAAAAAGAGCAGGAGAGAGAATTGACCCTTGAGGTACACCAGCAACCAGAGAGAACGGCATGGAGGCAGAATCAGGGAGATGAACAGTGTAGGAACGATCTGAGAGGTAAGAAGTGAAACAGCCAAGAGCGGTACGCCTCTCAGAAGACTGCATTTGGTACCCAGTCAAAATAGCCCTGACAAAAAAAGCTCCCAACAGCCACTGTCAAAACAGCCTGCCCACAATATAGCCCCTGACAAATTACCCCCCCCCCCCCCCCCCCGACAAAACAGCCTGATCAGACTGCCCAGAATATGGCCTCTGACAAAGTAACCCGAACAGTACCAGACAGGGGGAGAACTTACCTTGTGGAACACTGCATTTTTTTTCCTAATAATCTTACCTTGCTAAACTGGTTAAGGTTGGCAAGACTACGAAAATGATGACAATATTGTTTTGTTTTTCTTTAATTAGCATGTTGATGGAAGAATAGTTTCCTTAAACAGCAGAACAGATCATGAATACCAGTTGGTAAATATAGAATTTTGTTTATTTATATGCGCTTTATACAATGCAATGCTGGTAGGAGCCTTTATCAGTGAAGATTTCACTTGTAGTTTATCATCTTTTTTTGTGGTGTGTTATTTTTTTTTTAGGGGCAATTTTGTCTAGGGCTATTTTGTTAGGGGCTGTTTAGACAAGGGCTGTTTTGTTACAAGGCTGTTTTGTCAGGGCTACTATGTCAGGGTGCCCAAAAACACAGAAACATAATTTTTTTTAGGTATATTAGAAGCATGAAACCAGCAAAAGAATCAGTTGGACCACTAGATGACCGAAGGATAAAAGGGGCAATCAGGGAAGACAAGGCCATAGTGGAGAGATTTAATGAATTCTTTGCTTCAGTCTTCACCGAGGAAGATGTGGGACAGATACTGGTGCCAGAAATGGTATTCAATGCTGATGAGTCAGAGAAACTGAAACAAATCTCTGTAAACATGGAAGATGTAATGGAGCAATTTCACAAATTGAAGAGTAGCAAATTGCCTGGACCAGATGGTACACATACTAGAGTACTGATAGAATAGAAAAATGAACTTGCAGAGCTATTCTTAGCAAGATGCAATTCATCTTCAAAATCAAGCATGGTACTGGAAGACTAGAGGATGACCAGTGTAATACCAATTTTTAAAAAGGGTTCCAGAGGTAACCCAAGTGAGCCTGACGGAGTCGGGAAAATGTTAGAAACTATTATAAAGAACAAAATTACAGAGCATATACATAAGCATGGATTAATGAGACAAAGCTAACAGAGTTAGTCAGGGGGAATCTTGCCTCACCAATTTACTACATTTCTTTAAAGTGAATAAGCATGTGGATAAAGGTGAGCCGGTCAATATTGTGTATTTGGATTTTAAAAAGGCATTTGACAAAGTACCTCATGAAAGATTTTTGAGGAAATTAGAAAATCATGGGATGGGGAGGTATTGTGGATTAAAAACTGGTTAAAAGAGAGAAAACAGAGTAGGATTAAATGGTCCATATTCTCATTGGGAAAGGGTAGATAGTGGGGTTCCCCAGGGGTTTGTGCTGGGACCGCTGCTTTTTAACATTTATAAATGATCTACAGATGGGAATAACTAGTGAGATAATTAAATTTACTGATGACACAAAGTTATTCAAAGTTGTTAAATCACAAGAGGATTGAGAAAAATTGCAAGAGGACCTTAAAAGACTTGGAGACTGGGCATCCAAATGGCAAATGACTTAATGTAATGGGAAAAAGGAACCCAAACTATAGTTACGTGATGAAAGGTTTCACATTAGGCGTCGCCGCCCAGGAAAAGGATGTAGGTGTCATCCCTCTGAAGATGGTGTAGTAGAAGGGAATGGTCAATCATGTTGAAAACAGCGGTCAATAGAAAAGAGGTTAACAGATTTAGCTTGACTTAGGTGACAGATAATGCAGGTGGTGAGATGTGGCCAAAAGCCAATTTGATTGGAATGTACAGCATGAGTTTGGTCAATGAATTTGAGCAGTTGCTTACCGTGTGTTGATGGACCTGAAGCTCTATAGTTCCAGTGATCAACGATTAGCAAAATAATTCAGTGTATTTAAAAACTTTAGATTACACTGACTTTGGTCTGAACAACGTGCTAAGGCAACTTTCCTTTGAGGAAAATTGAACAAAACTGAAGACATCACTGACTGATGATTGTGAGATAAAGGAACTTGAACAGAATGATGTATTAGAGGAAGGCATAACAATCGAGCATAATCACTGAGAGAAAAGTAAAGAATATTACAGGAGACTAAAACAGATATTGAAGAGTGCATTAACATAACGGAATAAGATACAAGCCAGTAAACAGCTTGCAATTCCCTCACTCTCTTCCAGAGGAGGGTGGGCACAGGAAGAAGGAAAGAGACGTCGGTGAAGGCAGAAGCGATCGCCGATCAGCTGTTCCATCCCGTGCAGCGCCTTCACACACAGGTGAGAGGTGCTGCGCCGGCCATTAAGGCGGAGGGGGAGTCCAGTGGAGGGGGGGAGCGGTGGCGAAGCAGTGGTGGGAGGAGAAGAGAGAGACAGGAAGGGAGGGGGGCCCGTCACTGCAAAAGTTTGATTTTTATTTTCATACAGGGAGAAGCGGGGAACAGCGGCGACCTCGGGGGGGGGGGGGGGCAAGGCCGTCCATACAGGACGCTCCTGATGAGTGCCTTGCCCCCTCCCGATCCTTTTTTGATTTTTGTTTAGATTTTATGCAGGGGAAAGTGTGTTTGTTTTTTTATCTCACTTTTGTTTTTAAACATGCCAGCTTGCGTTTTTATGGAGCGGGGGGAAGCGGGGAGATGACAGCTCTGCCTTTACGACTGCTCTGACCATACATTAAATTTGTTGCGGTAAATGACTCAGTGTATTGTCGGTATTGTTAGTGCATCCCAAATTGTCCACATTACAATGGTAGTTACTCGTTTGTATTCCGTTTTCGTTAGCCTGCTTGCTTCGTCGGAAAAAAGGCCTTTAATGCATGCAACAGTTAGGAATTTCTTCGTTAAAGGGTTGTTAGAGGGTCGTTAAGGTTTAGTGCATCTGGGCCTTGGTCTCAGTAATCCATGTCCTTGGATGTGCTCTGTAATTTTGTTTTTAATAGCCTCTACCATTTTCCCCGGCACCGACATCAGACTCACCGGTCTATAATTTCCCGGATCTCCCAGGAACCTTTTTTAAAAATCGGCGTTACATTGGCCACCCTCCAATCTTCCGGTACCCACGCTGGATTTTAAGGATAAATTGCATATCACTAACAGTAGCTCCGCAAGCTCATTTTTCAGTTCTATCAGTACTCTAGGATGAATACCATCCGGTCCAGGAGATTTGATACTCTTCAGTTTGCTGAACTGCCCCATTATGTCCTCCAGGTTTACTGTGAAGTCGGTAAGTTTCTCCGACTCATCCGCTTGAAATACCATTTCCGACACCGGTATCCCACCTATGAATAAATCTTTAAATTCTACACATAAGGGGCAGAACAGCAGTCAAGCCACCATGTGACTAAGAACGTGCATTGCCACATCTCCTCTGCATAGGACTCAGTGTCTGATTCAGACTCTCTCTCTTGCTGGCAAGTAAAAGGGGCTTCCCTGCAATCTCAAACAGGTCTTCAGGATATCCGGGATGAGCTCCAGAGAATAGATATTTGAGCATATTGACAATGTTAGTGCAATCTCGGGGAGCTGGGTGGCCGCGTGGAAGATTGGAGACAAAGATGGAGGAACACGCAGATGATCTTGCCACCTCTCAGATGCGACCATCTCAACTGGATATCCATTATGAAGAACTCTTGTATAAAACTTGATCTTGAAAATAGAGGCTGCAGAAAGAATCTATGCTTCTGAGTGGTCCCAGAGGTTTGGCAAGAGCACATCATTCACTTGGGAGGCCTCAAGAGAATAGGCCCAGGGATATCACTGCTCATTCTGTGAAGTTTGCAGATAAAGAGCTCATCTTGACTAAGGCACACAATATAAGCAGCCCAGATTGCAGTGTACCAAGATTTATCCAGTTACATGCTGATGCAACAGACAAGTGAAACTGGCACGGGAGTTGCTGATTAAAATGAATTACCATTGGGCATTCCCATTTTCACTGTATTTAGCGATTGCAGATAAAATACATCATACCCATACTCTTGTTGATACCTGGAACATATTGCATGTGGCCGGTTTGACATCTACACTGCAGCCCCCAAGTACTGTGGTACCTGCAACTAAAGTGAAACTACAACGTTGGCAGCAGGTCCCCGGAGGACATAAACGGCAGTTCCATAGTAGCCAGCAGGATGTGGTGGCTTGAACTGAGTACCAGGACTCTGACAGTTTGACTTCTGTTTGCTCTGTTGCTGTTGAGGTTTTTTTATTACTCTTTAAAGAAGAGATTGAGATTTAGTGATCTGAGTGGAGAGGGATATTTTGTTCGTTTTCATCAGCAATGTATGCATGAGGGAGGGGGGGTGTTTTCAGCATGGGGAGTCAGGACCTCCACTGCATTCTGTTGTTCCTTGGTCTTTATTGGCCTGGAACTGGAATATGTTGTGTGACTGGGGATGGGGAGGAGAGATGGGGGGATGGCGGGGGGGGTGGAATTTTGAATATACTATTTGTATGAGGACTGGAGGGTGGCCAATGTGACGCCAATTTTTTTTAAAAGGGTTCCAGTGGTGATCCGAGTAATTACAGACCAGTAAGCCTGACTTCAGTGCCAGGCAAATAGTGGAAATTATTATGAAGAATAAAATTATAGAACACATAGAAAAACATGGTTTAATGGGACAGAGTCAACATGGATCCTGCTATTGGAGGTCTTGCCTCAATCTGCTTCATTTCTTTGAAGGCGTGAATAAACATGGACAAAGGTGAGCCAGTTGATGTAGCATATTTAGATTTTCAAAAAGCTTTTGACAAAGTTCCTCATGAAAGACTCCTAAGAAAATTAAAGAGTCATGGCATAGGGGCAATGTTCTGTTGTGGATTAGGAATTGGTTATTGAACAGAAAACAGAAGGTAGGATTAAATGGCCATTTTCTCAGTGGAGGAGGGTGAAAAGTATTGCCTCAGGCATCTGTACTGGGACTGGTGCTATTTAACATATTTATAAATGACATGGAAATCGGAACAAGTGAGGTGATTAAATCTGCAAATGACAACAAATCTGCAGACGACACAAAACTATTCAAAGCTGCCAAAACGCATGCAGATTGTGAAGAATTGGAGGAAAACCTTAGGAAACTGGAAGACTGGGCATCCAAATGGCAGATGAAATTTAATGTAGACAAATGCAAAGTGATGAACATTGGGAAGAATAATCTGAATCATAGTTATCTAATGCTAGGATCCACTTTAGGAGTCAGCAATCAAGAAAAAGACCTAGGTGTCATTGTAGACAATACGCTGAAATCTTCTGCCGAGTGTGGGCAGCGGCCAAAAAAGCAAACAGGATGCTAAGAATTATTAGGAGAGGGATGCAAAATAATTGATTATCGTATTCAATTCTGGTCACCTTATCTCAAAAAAGATATAGTGGAATTAGAAAAGGTTCAAAGAAGAGCAACCAAAATGATAGAGGGGAAGGAACTGCTCCCGTATGAGGAAAGGCTAAAGAGGTTAGGGCTCTTCAGCTTGGAAAAGAGACGGCTCAGGGGAGATGTAACTGAGGTCTACAAAATCCTGAGTGGTGTGGAACAGGTGGAGGTGAATTGGTTTCTCTGTCATTCAAAAAATTCAAAGACCAGGGCATGCTCAATGAAATTACATGGAAATACATTTTAAAACAAATTGAAGGAAATCTTTTTTCACTCAAAGAATAGTTAAGCTCTGGAACTCGTTGCCGGAGGATGTGGTAATGGCGGTTAGCATTTCTGGGTTTTAAAAAAGGTATGGACAAATTCCCGGAGGAAAGTCCATAGTCTGCTGTTGAGACAGACATGGGATGCCACTGCTTGCCCTGGGACTGGTAGCATGGAATGTTGTTACTAATTGGGTTTCTGCCAGGGACTTGCAACCTGGATTGGCCACTGTTGGAAGCAGTATACTGGGCTAGATGGACCACTGATCTGAACCAGTATGGCTATTAGAACATAAGATCTCTCATGGTTTGGTGGTTTAGCTACATTGAAAATTAATGTTCTGCCACACCTGATATACTTATTTCAGGTGCTACCCCTTAAGCTATCAAGAATATTTTTTATCCGATCTTCAGAAATCGATTAGATTTATTTGGTACAAAAGGCCCCGCCTTCCTCGATCATTTCTTTACAAAGATAAGACGCTGAGGAGCCTTGTAGTCCCTAGCTTACTTTGGCACTACCGGGCTACTCAGGCCCTTGCTGCGGTTAAGTGGTTCCAGGATCATCCTCAAATTATGGTTCAGTTGAAAAAAAACCATGAAGCCATCTTCTGTGGCTCCCTTGTAAACAAAGGAATTAGGCTTGGGTGCTTGCCCCATAGTTGACACTACTTTTTCTTATTGGGATTCTCTCTTTCCAATTTGTGTCCCCCTTATTGCACCATTCCCCGATTACGGGCAATCCTTTGTTTCTTCCAAAGGTGGGAGTGGCCTGCCTATCCCTAGGGACAACTTTTTGAAGAGGATACTTTGATCCCTTTCCCTAGCCTTCTGAAAGATTATCAGCTTTCCACACACCATAGTTACACTTCTTGTCCACACCCTCTATTAGAAGGTTTTGCAGGAGCCAGTCCTTTTTGGAGGACTCCCAAAAGGCAAGACTCTAGAGATACTGAAGGTCTTATTACATATCTTTAGAAATATCAGTGTAAAAATGCCAGACTTTATAACTTGCTTAGAGTAAACTGGGAGAGGAAGCGCTATTCAAGAAGACAACTGGAAAAAGTTTTAACAAAAGTTTCTTTGGCTGTTTCAGTAAAGGAAAATGCTATAAAATGTTTTATTTTATAGGTGGTACCTTACTCCTGCCCGACTTTGCCATATGTTTCCAGGGGCTTCTCCATATTGTTTGAGGGGCTGTGATGCTATTGGTACTATTTGGTGGACTTGTGTAAAAGCACAGGCGTATTGGAGATCTGTCCAAGGCACACCTGCACCCAATACAGCAAGGATAGCTTTGGCTGAAAATGGGAAGCAAAGTTCTGTTCCTTCATTGGTAAAATAGATTACTAAGCTGGGGTACTTTTGTGATATGAAACGTTTGCTAGCCCTTAAGCACCATACTCTTCCCAAGTGGGAAAAGACTTGGTAACCATTCCTATTGAATTGCCCATCTTAACTGCTTATATTGAGGGGGAAGGGGAGATTTTTCTCTTGATGTCTCTCTCATCACTGGCTGTTAGTGCTCGTAGGGGAATGGAGGATTATATAGGAGAGGAAGGGGGTGTTATTTGTTACTGTAAATAATTAGAAGTTACTGTATGCTTTTTCTCATTATTCAACCAAATTTATTTGTATTCCCAACCTCATCTCATTTGACTTTTTGGTTCTCTCAGCACTTGTGTGTCTTTATTACATTGGACTACTTCACTATGGCCTTGTTTGTTGATTTATTTGGTGCTTAATAAAAATGTCTATAAAACAAGTAAAAGAAATAGATTATACCTATAGAGCTATCGTCATAGCCCTTCAGGCTTACTTAAAAGCATCATCAGAACCAAATATGCAAAAGGTGTTGAAATAGGAATGTAAACACCCAGAATTTGTCTTCATCATTAAACTTGAACAAACATTGCGGCGAGTAGAAGGAATGAGTAAGAGTCGACCAGTATAAAGAAGCAACAGAATTTGCAGGAGAAAAAACCTTCAAAAAATTAGATCAGCAAATGAGGAAAAATAAGTGGCAAATGCAGTACAATGGGAAATAATGTATTGCTCCAGGAATCATTTGTTGATCAAAACCAGACATATGAAACAGACCCATCTGCAAGATGGGGTAAAATAAATCAACCTTCTTCTCAAAGAACTGAGCCATGTTTTTTAGCATGGGATCCTTCCAGTCTGTAGTGATGTTTCCTGATACAACCATGGCCTTTGCAATTTCTTCAGAAATTCTCAATGATCACAACACCCATAAACAAAGGTAAGTAAGTGTCCTAGACAAAGAGCTTGTTTGAATAGTCAAAATTGCTAAAAAGCAGAAAAATAACATTAGGCAAAGATACTGCCCCACACTATTCTGGCAAAAGATGATCTCTGGAAATCTCACTTAGCAAGGCAAAACATTTGTGCAGAAATATGCAAACGCTTTGCTCCACATAACCAATGCCCTGCCCTCAGATCTCCCCTATCCTAGATGCCTCCCATTGGGCTGAAAGAGACAGAAGCAATCCCATCACTCCTGCCCTGCTGACATTTAGCACTCCTTTGTGTAAGCATGGCATAGGAGGAGCCAAGGGCCAGGCAGTGTCATGGGTGATGAGAGCAACTGGGGTCTGCTGCTGCCTATTTCAGCCCCAAGGAGGCATTCAAGTTATGTGGGTGCTGTTGGCAACATGAAGGTTTTGAGGGGGTTTTCATCTTTCCCTCCGCATCATAGGGAGGGTGAAGGTGTCTAGAGTATGCCTTGTAAGCAGCAGTGACTTTATGGTACATTAAAAAAGAACAGATGAAGAAGGATGGAGGAGGACTTTTACCTTTACAGTTTCCTGTGCTAGCACACCCCCAACCACAGCACAAACAGGAGCCATTTCTGAAAAGCAGAAGCTATTAAAAAACAAAAAAAATAATAGATAAAGGAGAGAGAGAGAGAGAGAAAGAAAAAGAGAAAACATTTATTGTTAAGGAACATTATTCTGGAGAAAGTTCAGCTTCATTTTTCATAGTGTTATTTCAAACAATGACTTGTGGGCATGGGAAAGAACTCTGCTTTGGACCATTTAGTGGAAGATACTACACTCAGTCTAGACCTGGCCAAAAATCATTAAAGCAGCCCCAGTTCGTCTTCAAAACGCTAGTGTCCGCCTTGCACTGTTTTAATGTGTCTAGCTTATTCTGAAGTCATCTATTAAACAAATTATGGCCACACCCAATTCAAAAATCTTTTCCTTCTGTCCCACAGTTCATGTGTGTCCGTATTCGTTATCCAAAACCTGAACATAAAAACCACCATACTAGGTCAGAGCAAAGTTCCATCAAGCCCAGGTATCCCATTTCACAAATCCTGGTATACCCCCCGGGATAAGAAGTGGTCTTCTCCAAGTTTACTTTTCTGCTTATGGACTTTTCTTCCAGAAACCTTTTGTAATCTCTCCACCGAGAGATGACTCAGACTTACTTTATTACCTTTTTATGTAGTCATGTGCGCCGAGTTACCTCAGTCTGGAGTCCAACTCTTAGAAGAAAGGTGATACAAAAAGAAAATACTCCACCCTTTAAGATGGAATCGGGTGAAAATATGTATGTTTGTTGATTGGGTGATGAAATGCTTACAGAATCAAGAGATATTACAAATTTTTCATCACACAAAGGTAACGTTAAAATACTAATGTGACATTTATTGCACTTATAATTTAAAAGTATTTCTAATTAAAAAGTGTTAAAATTATTAAATATACAATAAATAGGTTAAAACACTTTGGATCCAGTTTTAGTGTCTACAATTCTAATTATTTCCTTCTCTTTACACGTAATCAGTCAGCAACAACATTCAGGTAAGTATTGTATATGGAAAATATACAATACTAAAGAACTTTTAAATTTAAAGATCCAATAAATTACTTCTAAATAACTTTTTTTTCTCTTTCTTTCTCCTACAGAGTGTATAAAAGTTAAGTGTATTTATTAAACTCTCCTCAAAATATGTTCAAGAACCATTTCATTCCTCTAACCTTCTTTGCTAAGATTCAAGTTCTGTATGGATTTCAGGAAAAGTTTTTATTTTGGTGTTTAAATGTCCTAATGTCATTTAATTTACTTTTCTTGTTTACTTATTTGTTCTTCAGGCTCTCTTGCTATTCATTTTTCATCTGTCTTGGATGACTTGAAGTTGATCTTCACCCTAATATCCTAGCTGCAAATTAAAATAAAAGGAAAGAGACTTCCTCCCTTCAGTGTGTGTGCCTCCTGTTATGTGCCTGCCTGTCACAGGATACCTGTACTGAGCTTTCCTAATAAAACAAAATTCCCTTAAAACGGGAAAAAAATTTGTCTGAATGTCCTCACTAAAACTTTTATTTTACTTTCCCTCACTCCAACTACAGATCATTCTTTAGTTCTTCCGTCTTCTTCTTCAGAATATCACACATTCACTCACTCTTTTTAAAACAATCACTATAAAGTAACAACAATTTCTTTAAATTCAAGACAAGACCCTTGGTTTGTCTTCACACCCAAATTAAACTAAAAAGGTCTTATGCTTTAAATTTAATTACAGAGAATCTCATTTAATATGGAGATATACCTTTCTGAATTTTTTATTACCAGAAGAAAATTGTAAAGTCAAGAACAGGTTTTTTTTTTAATCACTTTCTGATCTGAAAAATTCTTTAGTAATTAAGACAAAATTTATATATTATTGCCAGTGACAATTTCCTTTTGTCACAGATTAAAATTTACCTTTGAAATAACTTTTAGTTTGAACTGAAGCCAACAGAACTCCCTCAGAGTTCAATTTTTCATTTAAATTCTCTGGAAAATATACATTTTTTTTCTCTCACACACTTCTGACAGCTTATATCTTATTTCAGGCAAAACTACTTCAAATTTTTATTCACTAATTCTTTTTCAAACCATAGAGAGTCAGACACTCTCTTCAGTGCTTCTGTCTTCTTCAAAACTGTCGCTCTCCCAAAGCTGTTTCTGCACAGGTTCCCTTAGTGACTTGTGCAGTCAATCAGAGCACTGCTTACAATCACACAGCACTTCCTAACATTCCAACCTGTATTTTATATTAAAAATAAACCTTTAAACTCTCATTTTTGAATTCTAATAGCACAATTCAGGTCAGAGCCATGGCTAACACTGACCATGTAAAAATCTGCATTAAACCCCCAAATACTCAAATTAGAACTTTATTAAAAACGGACCAATTTGCATAGAAACAGAGTCAAAATGAAGCCAAAGCAAACATCTACATGCTTCCCACACCTGAATTCTTTATATTAAAACTTTGCACACACTTCAATTTAGATTGCAGATATCAGTGCAGGTCTCTGTTAACCTCACTGTGCTTGCACAAATTTTCGCACCGTTTCAGGGTCACTGGAGTCGCCAGAGAGTCCACAAGAGTCCCCTCTCCTTCTCCTTGCAACCACTGGGCTTACTTTAATTAAAAGTGTGTCACTTGCATGTGCGTTCGCGCATTCATGATTGCGTATAATTTTTAAAATGCAGCCACAAATCAAGACCCTTCCCGGGTCACAACATGCTCCCCATCTTTATATAATTAAATAAAATTGGTGGTGCAGTGGTCCCAAGGCACTCTGATACCTCCGGAACCATCAGCACAATTTTCAACCATGCTCAAGTCCGGGAAATCTCCAATGGCCAAACCAGACCACACCCCCAGGATGGCCTGAAACCTCATGTGTCATCTAGACAGGATCTTAGATAGTGCTGGGGAGGAGCCAGCTGTTTTGGCACATGTGGGTACCAGTGACATAGGAAAATGTGGGAGGCAGGATCTGGAAGCCAAACTTAGGCTCTTAGGTATAAAGCTGGTCCAGATCCTATAGGGTCACATTTTAAGAGATGCTCCCCGTTCCACGCACAGGACCCAAAAGGCAGGCAGTGCTCCGAAGTCTCAATGCGTGATTGAGAAGCTGGTGCAGGGATGAGAGATTCAGATTTGTTAGGAACTGGGCGACATTCTGGGAAAGGGGGAGACAGTTCCAAAGGGATGGGCTCCACCTTAACTGGGATGGAACCAGGCTGCTGGTGCTAACTTTTAAAAAGGAGATAGAGCAGCTTTTAAACTAGAATGGGGGGGAAAGCCAACAGTCGCCCAGGAGCGTATGGTTCGGTGTGGAATATCCTTGAGGATACTATTGAAAGAGGACATCTAGGGAATCCTAGTACAGAGGTTTCAACAATGATTAAAGTAACCCAGGTGTGCTTGGAGAGGAGGAGTAGCCTAGTAGTTATTGCAGTGGACTCTGATCCTGGGGAATTGAGTTCAATTCCCACTGCAGCTCCTTGTGACTCTGGGCAAGTCACTTAACCCTCCATTGCCCATGAATTATGTAAACCGCTTTGAATGTAGTTGCAAAAACCTCAGAAAGGCAAGTTTATCAAGTTCCATTTCCCTTAATGAGAGAGCAGGATAAAGGATGCACATTATCCCCTTCAACTTCTAAGCAGCTTGTAGATCATGGAAAAAAAAACACAATTTGAAGTGCCTGTATACAAATTCTAGAAGCCTAAAAAATAAGATGGGAGATTTAGAGTATATAGCACTAAATGATGAGGAAGATATAATAGGCATCTCAGAGACTTGGTGGAAAGAGGACAATGGGACACCCTGTTAACAGGGTACAAATTGTATCACAATGAAAGAGAGGATCAAATTGGAGGGGGGAGGGGTTGTACTATATGTTAAAGAGGGAATTGAATCAAATAAAATAAACATTCCACCTGACACAGATAGCAGTGTGGAATCATTATGGATAGAAATTCCATGTGTGAAGGGAAGGAGTATTCTTGTAGGCCTGTACTACCATCCGCCGGGACAGAACGAATAGACGGATGAAGAACTATTTACAGAGATTAGGAAAGCTGGCTACTTGGGCAATGCTATAATAATGAGTGATTTGCAATGACCCCAATATTGACTGGATAAATATTACATCAGGAAGTGCCAGGGAGATAAAATGTCTGGATGTAATAAACAACTGCTTCTTGGAGCTGCAGGTCCAGAAATCGATGAGAGAGGGAGCCATTTTGGATCTGGTCCTTGGTGGCATGAATTCATAATGCGAGAGGTGGCAGTGTTCGGTCCCCTGGGAAACAGTGATGATATCATCAAGTCTGAGCTACTATCTGGGATGAACCCGCAAAAGAAATCTACTGTAGCTGAATTTAATTTTCAAAAGGGCAACTATAATAAAATGAAGAAAATGGCTAAAAAGAAACTAAAAGGATTGGCTGCAAAGGTTAGGACACTAAATCAGGCGTGGACGTTATTCAAAATACCATCTTGGAAGCCCAGTCTAGATGCATCCCAGGGACGACTTCCCTATGAGGAAAGGCTAAAGCGGCTAGGGCTCTTCAGCTTGGGGAAAAGGCGGCTGAGTGGAGATATGATAGAGGTCTATAAAATAATGAGTGGAGTTGAACGGGTAATGGGTAAATGTGAAGCGTCTGTTTACACTTTCCAAAAATACTAGGACTAGGGGACATGTGATGAAGCTACAATGTAGTAAAGTTAAAACAAATTGGAGAAAATGTTTCTTCACTCAACGTGTAATTAAGCTCTAGAATTTATTGCCAGAGAACGTGGTAAAGGCGGTTAGCTTAGCAGAGTTTAAAAAAGGTTTGGACGGCTTCCTAAAGGAAAAGTCCATAGACCATTATTAAATGGCCTTGGGGAAAATCCACTATTTCTGAGATAAGCAGTATAGAATGTTCTGAACTTTTGGGATCTTGCCAGGTATTTGTGACCTGGATTGGCCACTTGTTGGAAACAGGATGCTGGGCTTGATGGGCCTTTGGTCTTCCCAGTATGGCAATACTTATGTACTTATATTTGCAAAGGTGAAAGAAGAGAAAAAAAAAAAAGTCAGCCAGCATGGTTAAAAGGTGAGTAAAAGAGGCCATTAGAGCCAAAAGAACAGAAAAAGGACCCAAACGAAGAAAATAAGCAGCATAAGCCACTGGCAAGTCAAATGCAAAAGCATTAATAAAGAAGGCTAAAAGAGAATCTGAAGAGAAACTTGCTTGAAGATTGGAGGGTGGCCAATGTGATGCTGATTTTAAACAGGGTTCTAGGGGTGATCCAGGAAATTATAGACTGGTAAGTCTGATGTTGGTGCTGGCAAAATGGTTGGAAACTATTATAAAGAATAAAATTATAGAACACGTAGATAAACATGGTTTAATGGGACAGTCAGCATGGGTTCTGACAAGGGAAGTCTTGCCTCATGAATTTGCTTCATTTCTTTGAAGGCATGAATAAACATGTGGATACGGGTGAGCCAGTTGATGTAGTGTATCTAGGTTTTCAGAAAGCTTTTGATAAAGTTCCTCGTGAGAGACTCCTGAGAAAATTAAAGATCCATGGAATAGGAGGAAAGGTTCTGTTGTGGATTAGAAATTGGATATTAGACAGAAAACAGAGGGTAGAGTTAAATGGTCATTATCTCAATAGAGTAGAGTGAACAGTGGAGTGCTGCAGGAATCTGTACTGGGACCGGTTCTATTTAACATATTTATAAACGATATGGAAATTCGGAAAGACGAGTGAGGTGATTAAATTTGCAGCCAATACAAAACTATTCAAGGTTGTTAAAACACATGTGGACTGTGAAATATTGCATTAAGACCGTAGGAAAATGGAAGGCAGGGGAGCGTGGAGAATCGCTGGGTATGGGTGGCTGGAGGGGGGGGGGGGAGGGGAGAGAAGAGAATCGCTGGGTATGGGTGGCTGGAGGGGGGGGGCAGGGGAGAGAAGAGAATCGCTGGGTATGGGTGGCTGGAGGGGGGGGCAGGGGAGAGAAGAGAATCGCTGGGTATGGGTGGCTGGAGGGGGGCAGGGGAGCGAAGAGAAATCGCTGGGTATGGGTGGCTGGAGGGGGCAAGGGAGCGAAGAGAAATCACTGGGTATGGGTGGCAGGGGAGCGAAGAGAATCACTGGGTAGGGTGGCTGGAGGGAGGGCAGGGGGAGCGAAGAGAAATCGCTGGGTATGGGTGGCAGGGGAGCAAAGAGAATCGCTGGGTATGGGTGGCTGGAGGGGGGCAGGGGAGCGAAGAGAATCGCTGGGTATGGGTGGCTGGAGGGGGGGCAGGGGAGCGAAGAGAAATCGCTGGGTATGGGTGGCAAGGGGAGCAAAGAGAATCGCTGGGTATGGGTGGCTGGGGGGGGGGCAGGGAAGCGAGGAGAATCGCTGGGTATGGGTGGCTGGAGGGGGGCAGGGGAGCGAAGAGAAATCGCTGGGTTATGGGTGGCTGGAGGGGGCAGGGGAGCGAAGAGAATCGCTTGGTATGGGTGGCTGGAGGGGGGGGCATGGGAGCGAAGAGAAATCGCTGGGTATGGGTGGCTGGGGAACGAAGAGAAATCGCTGCGTAGGGTGGCAGGGGACCGAAGTTTCCCTCCCTCCCTCTACTATTACTACTTACTACTATTTAGCATTTCTATAGCGCTACAAGGCATACGCAGCGCTGCACAAACATAGAAGAAAGACAGTCCTTGCTCAAAAAGCTTACAATCTAATAGACAAAAAATAAAGTAAGCAAATCAAATCAATTAATGTGTACAGGAAGGAGGAGAGGAGAGTAGGTGGAGGCGAGTGGTTACAAGTGGTTACGAGTCAAAAGCAATGTTAAAGAGGTGGGCTTTCAGTCTAGATTTAAAGGTGGCCAAGGATGGGGCAAGATGTAGGGGCTCAGGAAGTTTATTCCAGGCGTAGGGTGCAGTTGAGACAGACGGCGCAAAGCTGGAGTTGGCAGTAGTGGAGAAGGGAACAGATAAGAAGGATTTATCTATGAAGCGGAGTGCACGGGAAAGGGGTGTAGGGAAGGACGAGTGTGGAGAGATACTGGGGAGCAGCAGAGTGAGTACATTTATAGGTTAGTAGAAGAAGTTTGAATAGGATGCGAAAAACGGATAGGGAGCCAGTGAAGCGACTTGAGGAGAGAGGTAGTATGAGTAAAGCGACCCTGGCGGAAGACGATACGTGCAGCAGAGTTTTGAACCGATTGGAGAGGGGAGAGGTGACTAAGTGGGAGGCCAGCAAGAAGCAGATTGCAGTAGTCTAACGAGAGGTGACAAGGGTGCGGATGAGGGTTTTGGTAGAGTGCTCGGAAAGAAAGGGGCGGATTTTACGGATGTTGTAAAGAAAGAAACGACAGGTCTTGGCGATCTGCTGGATATGAGCAGAGAAGGAGAGAGAAGAGTCAAAGATGACCCCAAGGTTTCGAGCTGAGGAGACAGGGAGAATGAGAGAGCCATCAAAAGAAATAGAAAATGGGGGGAGTGGGGAGGTGGGTTTGGGGGGAAAAATGAGAAGCTCGGTTTTGGTCATGTTTAATTTCAGGTGGCATTGAGATATCTAGACAGCAATGTCAGACAAGCACGCTGAAACTTTGGTTTGGATGCAAGGTGAGATATCAGGGGTAGAAAGGTAGATTTGGGAGTCATCAGCATAGAGATGGTAGGAAAAGCCATGAGATGAGATTAGTGAACCAAGGGAAGAAGTGTAGATAGAAAAGAGGAGGGGACCAAGAACAGAACCCTGAGGTACGCCGACAGGCAGAGGGATAGAAGTAGAAGAGGATCCACCAGAGTGAACACTGAAGGTGCGGAAGGAGAGGTAGGAAGAGAACCAGGAAAGGACAGAGCCCTGGAATCCAAGTGAGGACAGGGTATCGAGGAGTATGCTGTGATCGACAGTGTCAAAAGCGGCGGAAAGATCAAGAAGAATGAGGATGGAATAGAGACCTCTGGATTTAGCCAGTAATAGGTCATTGGAGACTTTAGTAAGCGCAGTTTCAGTTGAGTGGAGAGGGTGAAAACCAGATTGTAGTGGGTCAAGAATAGCATGTGAGGAGAGAAAATCAAGGCAGCAGTGATGAGCAGCACACAAGTAATTGGAGAGAAAAGGGAGGAGGGAGATGGGTCGGTAATTAGAGGGACAAGTAGGGTCGAGTGAAGGCTTCTTAAGGAGAGGTGTGACAACAGCATGTTTAAAGGCAGTAGGGACAGTTGCAGTGGAAAGTGAGAGGTTGAGAATGTGACAGATAAAAGGAATAAGAGCAGATGAGATGGCATTAAGAAGGTGGGTGGAATGGGATCAGAGGAACAGGTGGTACATTTTGAGGAAGAAAGGAGAATGTAGTTTCCTCTATAGTAACTTCAGGAAAGGAGGAAAAGGAATGAGGGGAAGGAGAGAGAGGGGAACGGACTAGTGAAGAGAGAGGTGGCGAGGTAGAGAATTCAAGGTTTATCTTTTGAACCCTGTTGTGAAAGAATTCAGCAAGGGTCTGAGGAGATAATGAAGGGGGAATTGGGGGAGGGGGCACCTTGAGGAGAGAGTTCAATGAGGTGAAGAGAAGTCGAGGGTTAGAGCCAGGAGAGTTGGTCAGTTGGATATAATAATCCTGTTTGGCGCGTAAAAGAGCAGATTGGAAGGAGGTCAGCATGAACTTAAAGTGTAAGAAATCAGCAAGGGCCCGAGATTTCCACCAGAGGCATTCGGCGGAGCGGGTACAGAAATGTAGGTAGCAGATATTAGAAGTCGCCAAGGTTGGGTTTTGTACGCCTTATAGGGCGGGTCATCAAAGGTGCAAGAGTGTAATTTCTCCCACGTTCAGGCTGGCTCCCTGGGTCCCTCCAACGTTCAGGCTGGCTCCCTGGGTCCCTCCAACGTTCAGGCTGGCTCCCTGGCTCCCTCCAACGTTCAGGCTGGCTCCCTGGCTCCCTCCAACATTCAAGCTGACTGGCTCACTCCCTCCCATGTTCAGGCTGGTTCGCTTGCTTGCTCGCTCACTCGCTCCCTCCCACGTTCAGGCTGCCTGCCTCCCTCCCTCAGGCTGCCTCCCTCCCTCGCTCGCTCCCTCCCACGTTCAGGCTGCCTCCCTCCCTCGCGCGCTCCCTCTCTGTTTCCGTGAAACGGTCCCGGTCGCCGTCAACCACGGAGTTTCCAAGGTGCAGGTCCCAACGGAACTAGAGTCTAAGCCGTGCGGTCGTACCTGGTTTTTTCTATAAGTCGCGACGCTCTCTTTCTTCTCTATGAAGCTCCGCCTCTGCCCCTGTGCCGTCTCTGACGTCAGTCGCTCGACTGTTGTGCCCTGTCCCTTTCACCCCTCCTCCTCCGTCTGTGGCGTTGTATGTGACGTCCGCCTGGGGGGAGGCCCACACATGCGCAGAACAGCCTGAGCTACGGAGCCTAGCAGACCAAGGAGCCACGGTCTTAGCCAGCAAGACGAATGGAACATTGAAGGTGAGAATTATTATATAGGATGACTATGGAGACCCAAATAAGGAGGAATTTCCTGCTATTTCGGCCTGCTGTTCTTCAGCCAGGCGCATTATTTTTTTCCAAAATATCCGTGCAAATGTAGTTAAGTTGAAATCTGTAAACTACGTTTTCTATGAGCCATCACAGTTATCTGCCTTCATCAGCGGCAAGAGTTTGGTTTCTAGTTCCCTGGATAGGACCGAGACTTAGTATCATATATTATGGATTGAAGATATCTATGCTACCTTCTAGCCTTTACTGTCATCATGTTATTGATAATTTGTTTTACCCTGGTTTCTTGAGAGTTTCTACTTTATCTCCTTCCCGCAATGTTGTGGACTTGGGTTTATGTTTCCATTTTGAAATGATTCTATATTTGTGATCAAGAGTAGTATTTTTTTAATTTTATATTTCCTGTATTTCTATGCAAGTGAGATTCCTTGTATGTTAATTTGAAAATTGCAACAAAAATAAAATTAAAAAAATAAAATTGCTGAAATGTTCAGAACCACCCTATGTGTGTGTGTGTGTGTGTGTGTCCCATTTCCCAAAGTCCTTCACAAAAATCCAGTGCCATTGGGGTCTTGCTATCTTGTTTGTCCTTGGAGAAATGGGAATGAAACTGGGCTATTTAGATGGGCCTTCTGGTCCTTGACTGCATTCATTTATGTTTCTACAGCAATATTTTAATGCTGTATGCTTTATTTAGGACAAGAGAGTCAGATGTAGGACAAAACTAACAAGAAATCTGGGGTAGTGTGCAATGATTCCCAGAAGAGCAGAAGTAAGGAAAGATAAAACACAGCTGTGTTCCTTCACTTCCATCACTGAATTAAACAATTCTAGTAAATTTAGGGGAAAAAAATGTACCTGGTAAAGTCATCAGGGATCAGATCGGGGCCAACACCCAAAGATTCCATAACACTGTTCCTGATGTGCAACAACACCTCGCTGTCCCCGCTATACGATGCTGGCAAGGGATCCCTTCCTTTCTCTGTCCGGAACTTCAGCAGCACTGTTAAACCAAGCCAAATTCAATTCATTATTTAAAAAACATGAAAATCTGCAATGGTGTCAAATCTTTCCTGTGCATTGCTGTGAGCTCTTGACATCAGCTGAAAAGCCTTTCATGAGATTGCAAAGCCCAACTCTTCAAAGTCAAGCCAATCCAGGGTCTGGGGGGGGGGGGGGGGGGGGGGGGCACATATGTTCTCACACAAATTAGGTCTGCTCTGAGACAGGTTCAACTTTGTGTACTATGTGAGGTGTGTGTATATCTCCCAACTTTGGTATGCGACTGCTCTTAGGATGGCTTGAAATTAGAGCAGTCAGCACGTCAGTGAGAGCTACCTAAGAGGGGGCTATCCTTGAGAAAGCCGCATGACGGCGAAACATGTGCCATGTCGGATTGAAAAACCCTCTACAGCTGACATCATTGATAAGCTAAGTACAGCTTTATATAAACATTAATTTGAAGTTAAAGTCTTAAAAATAAGAAAAAGGAAAAATGTATGCAATTCACGCAATTAAACAAAAAAAAGACAAAGACCAGTAACAATATGGGTTATGTTAAGCGACATTGAAACCGCATAGGTCACTTCTACCCATGCTGAGGTCTTTCAAATAAAGAAAAATTCATTTCTCACAGCATAACGACACATTGGAGTTGAGTAGGCACACTTTGGGTGAAAGTAGATTCTCATGGCTGCACATCTCTGACCTCAACCCACTGGTTCAGGAGAGATTGGTGGGCATTCCATACCGAGGGGACAACCTTTCTAAGGACAAGCTGGAGGAGGTTGTGGCCCTCATTAAGAAGCATTCTTACATCATTGGGCCACGCAACGGCGAGAACATAACTGAGATTAACCTAAAACTATGTACAACTAGCTGAGAGTGCAGCCTGGAACAGAAAAAAATGGGCCTGGGGGAGGGGTGGAGTTGGATTCTAAACCCCAAACAGATTCTCCAGGCCCGACTGTCGCGTCGGGTGTCCTGCTCAAGGCAGTAGTGTGATGTGAATGTGTGGACTGAAGACCACGCTGCAGCTTTGCAAATTTCTTCAATGGAGGCCGACTTTACGTGAGCCACCGACGTAGCCATGGCATTATGAGCCATGACATGGCCTTACAGGGTCAGCCCAGCTTGGACATAAGCGAAGGAAATGCAATCTGCTAGCCAATTGGAGATTGTGCGTTTTCCGATGGCGACTCCTTCCTTTGGAATTAAAAGAAACAAAAAACTGGGTGGACTGTCTGAAGGGCTTCATCTGCTCCATGTAAAAAGCCAATGCTCTCTTGAAGTCCAAAGTGTGCAAGCTGCTTTCGCCAGGGGTGAGCATGAGAACAGGTAAAAAAAATGTTGGCAAGACAATCGACTGGTTCAGATTGGACTCCAACACCACCTTCGGCAGGAACTTAGGGTGCGTGCAGAGGACTACTCTGTTGTGATGAAATTTAGTATAAGGTGCATCCCTACTAGGGCCTGAAGCTCACTAACCCTATGAGCTGAAGTAACAGCCACCAAGAAAATGACCTTCCAGGTCAAGTACTTCAGATGGCAGGAATTCAATGGCTCAAAAGGAGCTTTCATCAACTGGGTGAGAACGACGTTGAGATCCCATGACACTGGTGGAGGTTTCATAGGGGACTTTGATAAAAGCAAACGTCTCATGAAGCTAACAACTAAAGGCTGTCCAGAGATAGGCTACCTTCTACACAGTGATGATAAGCACTAATCGCACTAAGGTGAACCCTTACGGAATTGGTCTTGAGACCAGACTAAGTGTAGAAGGTATTCAAGCAGGGGCTGTGAAGGACAAGAAAAAGGATCTATGGCCTTGCTGTCACACCAGGCTGCAAACCTCCTCCATTTAAAAGAATAACCCCTCTTAGTGGAATCTTTCCTAGAAGCCAGCAAAACTCAGGAGACACCCTCTGAAAGACCCAAGGAACCAAATTCTAGGCTCTCAAAATCCAGGCCATGAGAGCCAGAGACTGAAGGTTGGGATGTAAAAGTGACCTCTCGTTCCGAGTGATGAGGGTTGGGAAACACTCCAATCTCCACAGTTCTTCGGAGGACAATTCCAGAAGAGGAGGAAAACAAATCTGGCACGGCCAGCAGAGCGAAATCAGGATCATGGTTCCGCGGTCTTGCTTGAGTTTCAGCGAAGTTTTTTCCCACTAGAGGTATGGGAGGATACACATACAGAAGGCTTGTTCCCCAATGTAGGAGAAAGGCATCTGACGCTAGTTTGTCGTGGGCCTGAAGCCTGGAACAGAACTGAGGAACCTTATGATTGGTTTGAATGGCAAAAAGATCCACCGAGGGGGTGCCCCACGTTCGGAAGATCTTGCGGGCTATGCCCACACTCTGCGACCATTTGTGAGGTTGCACTACCTTGCTCAGCCTGTTGGCCAGACTGTTGTTTATGCCAACCAGATAAGTAGCTTGGAGAAACGTGCCGTGATGGCACACCCAAAGCCACATCTGGATGGCCTCCTGACACAGAGGGTGAGATCCGGTGCCCCCTGCTTGTTGGTGTGGTACATCGCAACTTGACTGTCTGCCTGAATCAAGATAATTTGGTTGGAGAGCCGATCTCTGAAGGCTTTAGAGCATTCAGATCACTCAAAGCTCCAGGAGGTTGATCTGAAGACCTGTTTCCTGGGGGGACCAGGCTCCCTGAATGTGAAGCCCATCTACATGAGTTCCCCACCCTAGGCGGATGCATCTGTTGTCAGCACTTTCTGTGGCTGAGGAATTGGAATGGTCATCCCATGGTCAAATGGGATCGAATGGTCCACCACTGAAGAGAATTCAGTAAGTCAGTGGACAGCTGGATGACATCATCCAGACTTCCCACAGCTTGACACCACTGGGAAGCTAGGGTCCATTCAGCAGATCTCATATGTAGACATGCCATTGGAGTAACATGAACTATGGAGGCCATGTGCCCCAAAAGTCTCAACATCTGCCGAGCTGTGATTTGCTGAGATGCTTGAACCGTGGACAGCAGGGACAGAAGGTTGTCTGCCCATGTCTTGGGTAGATAGGCCCGAACCGTTCTCGTGCAGTACTCCAATTAATTCCAAGTCTTGAACAGGTGTGAGATGAGACTTGGGGTAATTTATTACAAACCCTAGTAGGTCTAGCATCTGAATAGTCATCCGCATGGACTCCCTAGCACCATCCTCCGAGGTGCTCTTCATCAGCCAATCGTTGAGATAAGGAAACACATGCACTCCCAGTCTGCGTAGTGACGCTACAACTATTACTAGGCACTTTGTGAATACCCTGGGAGTTGATGCTAGGAAAATGGCAGTACTCGGTACTGACAGTGTTGCGTTCCCAGCCGAAATCGAAGATACTTCCTGTGAGCTGGAAATATTGGGATGTGTGTGTAAGCATCCTTTAAGTCCAGAGAGCATAACCAATCGTTTTCCTGAATCATGGGAAGAAGGGTGCCTAGGGAAACCATCCTGAACTTTTCTCGCACTAGGAATGTGTTCAGGGCCCTTAAGTCTAGGATGGGACACATCCCCCCCGTTTTCTTTTGCACAAGGAAGTACCTGGAATAGAATCCCAGCCCTTCTTCCCGTGGTGGAATGGGTTTGACCGCATTGGCCCTTAGAAGGGCGGAGAGTTCCTCTGCAAGTACCTGCATGTGCTGGGAGATGTACGAATGAGCTCCCAGTGGACATTTGGGCTCCAGATTGACGGTGTTTCCTAACCGGACTATTTGAAGAACCCACCGGTCGGAGGTTATGAGAGGCCACCAACTGGTGAAAAAAATTAACCTCCTCACAACTGGCAAGTTGTTCGGCACAGACACTTGTATTGCGGCTATGCTTTTTGGAGCCAGTCAAAAGCCTGTCCCTGGCTTTTGCTGGGGAGTAGTAGGGGCCTTGGGCGCACGTTGTTGACGAGACGAGTGTGCTGGGGCTGAACCTGAGTAGGCTGATGAGAAGCAGGAGTGTATATACACCTAGAATAGGAATAGGGAGCATTCCATGACCCACCAAAATACCTCCTAGTTGAAGAGGTGGTAGCAGAAGGCATCCAGTGGGAGAGAGAAGCCATAGCATCTGTGTGCTTCTTGATCTGGTCAACCAAATTCTTCCACTTTCTCTCCGAAAAGGTTATCCCCCAGGCAAGGACCATCCGCTATCCTCTGCTGGACCGAATGGTCTAGGTCAAGGACCTGCAGTCATAGGAGTCTGCACATCGCTATACCAGACCAGGAATTTATGACACACCTTCTGCTACCTGACTACCTGGCGAAAAGGTTTGGCCTGCTCCGAAGGAAGGGCATCAATCAAATAGACAGCTGCCGCACCGAGTTCCGCAAGTGGATGCTCGTGAAGAGCTGGTAAGACTGGATACGGGCAGCAAGCATAGCGGCCTGATACATCTTCTTCTCAAAAGAGTCCAAGGTCCTACCTTCTCTGCCTGGGGTGCCGAAGCATAGTCTCTAGTACTCTGCTCTTTTGCGAACGGAGTCCACCACTATGGAGTTATGAGGTAACTGAGACCTCATCAACCCAGATCATCGTGGATCCGATACTGGGAATCTGTCTTCTTAGGGATCAAGGGACCAGACACAGGGAACGGCCAGTTTTGCATAAGGACTTCCTTGAGTACTTATGCAAAGTAGCTGTTACTGCCTCTTTAGATGGAGAGGTGTAGCCAGGATCTGAGCATCTCAGCCCTGGGCTCATCCTCCACATCTACAGGGAATGGAGTGGCCTGAGCCATTTCCCGTACAAAAGAGGAGAAGGAGAGGTACTCTGGAGGAGACAGTCTCCTTTCAGGCGGAGGGGAAGGTTCAGAGGGAATCCCAAAGGACTCATCTGAGGAGAAGTACCTGGGATCTTCCTCTGACTCCCAAGAGCGCTCTTCCCCCAGTGACCTCTGAGACTGAACCCACCTCGACGCCGAAGACCCGTGCGGTAACCAACTGGGGATGAGCTTATCACTCCTTCTGCCTCAGTGCCGCCTCACAGTGCTGAACTTCATTTCATTCGGCGCTCGAGGGGGATGTGAGCGGTCTCCTCAGCTGGGAATGCAGCATGGGTTTACCGATTCCCGACCCGTCGGTAACAGGTGCCTTTCGGGGAAGTTGGGTGAAGATGGGATGTGCGCCCTGGAAGGAGCGTGATCAGGGATCAGGTTCAGTAGACCCTCCTTGTGGAGATTCCCGCTGGGCTTTTGACAGTTCCTGACTCACTGTGAGCAGAGGGTCGTGGTCCAGCAGACCAGAGATCATGGCCCAGTAGTTCCCGAAAGCCAGCAAGGGCAAAGGATCATGGCCCTGTAGGTTCACCACATGGAGAGACCAGCAGACACTATCAGTTCCCGAGACCAGCCCGGCAGACACGGCGTTTAATATCGGGTGTTATATAGTGGATAAAGGAAGAAATCCTATGCTTTCTCCTGCTTCATTTGCCTCTCCACCTCAGCAGATATTCAGACAGGTACCCTGATTCAGCGGGTCATGGCCACTCATGTTTACATTGTGATTAGCCAAATGGGTAAATCCTGGTTTAGTGGAAAACACATCAGTATACTTTTGAAATACTGCTTCTAACTGCTGTCTCTGGGTAGGGGTTAATTGCTCTCCCACTACAATTTGTTGTATAGATCCCTCTGGTAAGGTCTCTGCTCACTATCCTGAAATTCTTCCGGTAGGCTACAGACAGCTGATACCATAGCTGTGCAATATGTATAGGCCTTTAAGCGAATGCTACATACCTGTAGAAGGTATTCTCCGAGGACAGCAGGCTGATTGTTCTCACTGATGGGTGACGTCCACGCAGCCACTCCAATCGGAACTTCACTAGCAAAGGCCTTTGCTAGTCCTCACGCGCCATGCGCACCGCGCATGCGCGGCCGTCTTCCCGCCCCGAACCGGCTCGTGTTCGTCAGTCCCATATGTAGCAAGGTAAGACAAGGGAAGACAACTCCAAAGGGGAGGCGGTCGGGTTTGTGAGAACAATCAGCCTGCTGTCCTCGGAGAATACCTTCTACAGGTATGTAGCATTCGCTTTCTCCGAGGACAAGCAGGCTGCTTGTTCTCACTGATGGGGTATCCCTAGCCCCCAGGTTCACTCAAAACAACAAACATGGTCAATTGGGCCTCGCAACGGCGAGGACATAACTGAGATTGACCTAACAATTTATCCAACTAACTTAGAGTGTAGCCTGGAAACAGAATAAACATGGGCCTAGGGGGGTGGAGTTGGATTCTAAACCCCGAACAGATTCTGAAGCACTGACTGCCCGAACCGACTGTCGTGTCGGGTATCCTGCTGCAGGCAGTAATGAGATGTGAATGTGTGGATAGATGACCACGTCGCAGCTTTGCAAATCTCTTCAATAGTGGCTGACTTCAAGTGGGCTACCGACGCTGCCATGGCTCTAACATTATGAGCCGTGACATTGACCCTCAAGAGCCAGCCCAGCCTGGGCGTAAGTGAAGGAGATGCAATCTGCTAGCCAATTGGATATGGGTGCGTTTCCCCACAGCCACTCCCCTCCTGTTGGGATCAAAAGAAACAAACAATTGGGCGGACTGTCTGTTGGGCTGTGTCCGCTCCAGATAGAAGGGCCAATGCTCTCTTGCAGTCCATGTGTGCAGCTGACGTTCAGCAGGGTAGGAATGAGGACGGGGAAAGAATGTTGGCAAGACAATTGACTGGCTCAGATGGAACTCCGACACAACCTTTGGCAAGAACTTAGGGTGAGTGCGGAGAACTACTCTGTTATGATGAAATTTGGTGTAAGGGGCCTGGGCTACCAGGGCACTGAAGCTCACTGACTCTACGAGCTGAAGTAACTGCCACCAAGAAAATGACCATTCCAGGTCAAGTACTTCAGATGGCAGGAGTTCAGTGGCTCAAAAGGAGGGTTTCATCAGCTGGGTGAGAACGACATTGAGATCCCATGACACTGTAGGAGGTTTGACAGGGGGCTTCGACAAAAGCAAACCTCTCATGAAGCGAACAACTAAAGGCTGTCCTGAGATCGGCTTACCTTCCACACGGTAATGGTATGCACTGATTGCACTAAGGTGAACCCTTACAGAGTTGGTCTTGGAGACCAGACTCAGACAAGTGCAGAAGGTATTCAAGCAGGATCTGTGTAGGACAACAGCGAGGATCTAGGGCCTTGCTGTCACACCAGACGGCAAACCTCCTCCATAGAAAGAAGTAACTCCTCTTAGTGGAATCTTTCCTGGAAGCAAGCAAGATGCGGGAGACACCCCTCTGACAGACCCAAAGAGGCAAAGTCTACGCTCTCAACATCCAGGCCGTGAGAGACAGAGACTGGAGGTTGGGATGCAGAAGCGCCCCTTCCGTCCTGTGTGATGAGGTCGGAAAACACTCAATCTCCACGGTTCTTCGGAGGACAACTCCAGAAGAAGAGGGAACCAGATCTGGACGTGGCAAAAGGAGCAATCAGAATCATGGTGCCGTCGGTCTTGCTTGAGTTTCAACAAAGTCTTCCCACCAGAGGTATGGAGGATAAGCATACAGCAGACCCTCCCCCAGTCCAGGAGGAAGGCATCCGATGCTAGGTCTGCCGTGGGCCTGAAGCCTGGAACAGAACTGAGGGACTTTGTGGTTGGCTCGAGATGCAAAGAGATTCTACCAAGGCAGTGCCCCACACCTGGAAGATCTGTCACACTACACAGGAATTGAGCGACCACTCATGAGGTTGTATAAATCCTGCTCAATCTGTCGGCCAGACTGTTGTTTACGCCTGCCAGATAAGTGGCTTGGAGCACCATGCTGTGACGGCGAGCCCAGAGCCACATGCTGACGGCTTCCCTGACACGGGGGCGAGATCCGGTGCCCCCTGCTTGTTGATGTAATACATGGCAACCTGGTTGTCCGTCTGAATTTGGATAATTTGGTGGGACAGCCGATCTCTGAAAGCTTCAGAGCGTTCCAGACCGCTCGTAACTCCAGGAGATTGATCTGCAGATCGCATTCTGGAGGGACCAGCTTCCCTGGGTGTGAAGTCCATCGACATGAGCTCCCCACCCCAGGAGAGACGCATCCGTAGTCAGCACTTTTGTGGCTGAGGAATTTGGAAAGGGCGGTCCCAGAGTCAAATTGGACCAAATCGTCCACCAATACAGGGATTTGAGAAACTCGTGGACAGGTGGATCCGTCTTCTAGATCCCCAGCAGCCTGAAACCACTGGGAAGCTAGGGTCCATTGAGCAGATCGCATGTGAAGAGGCTTGCGTCCATAACCATCACCATCCACTGCAGAGGTGCCAAGGCATCCCCTCCGCAGGGAGAAATTGTGGAGCACCAGTCAAGCGCAGTCGTGCTGTAAACAGTCATGGAAGATGCTGACATTCCTGGGTCACAGGTGACCACATGCTGAGAAGTGAGAACTGTAGAAGTCGCTTGTGAGCACAGCCCACGGCACTACCTCCAAAGTGGCCAATATCAGAGCCCAAGACATGAATGTACTGCCAGGCCGAGGACTTGGCGCCCTGAGCAGACTGCCACATCCGAGTCTGAAACTATACCCCCCAGTCCTCTGTCAAGAAAAATTATGCCACAGCTGTCTGGAACAGGATGATGTGGCTCATCTAAAGGGTGACTACCCAACCCAAGGATTCCAACAGCAGAAGACCCAGGAAGTCAAGATTGACTCTCGGTACTCGTCTAGAGCAGGGTGCTCTCAGATGCCTTCCTTGCGGAGAAAGCCGCAACACTGCCAAACCTAGGAAAACGTGTGTGGAGCTTGCAGCCATGCCGAAAAGCAAAGCCAAAAGTGAACATGAGGGACCCAGAATGGCCAACCAGAGAAACCACAGATGAGGGGGCAAAGAGGAAAGAGCAGAAACGCTTCCTAGAGGAGAAGTAGCAGGGAAGAGTACTAAACTAAGTAGCTCTGCAATATAGCTTAGCTGTCTAATACAAAGAAAAAGTGCAAACGTGCAATAAAATCCTTGGAGACATACAAACATACAGCTAGCTAGAGGTGCCGCTGATACAGTGGAGGCTGGAGCTGGTAGGCAATAGTTTGACCAGTGTCCGAGTGCAATTCTTGAAGAGCAGAGCTGCTGTGGGAAACCAAGACAGCAAACCTTTGGCACTGTAGTGTAGTGTTATCTGTCCCAGCTATGCAATGAACTGCTTGTCAAGGCAAGCAATGTAGGAGAGAGAGAAGTGTAATATGCCCCATATGAAAAGGAGCTGAGGTCCATAGCTTCTAATATGACGCACAGATCAGCCTTAAAGCTGTGACGTTCAGGTCGAAAGCCAGCTACCTTCCAGAAAAAAAAAAAACTATTTTGCTGAAACTACTGCACTTGGAGATAATGCCCCCATGGCAGCACTGAGGTTCCATGGTTACCATGGAGACCAGAGGCACTAGCCCCAGAAAATAACTACAGTGCACTCCATTTAAGTGCACGTCGGATAAGCGCATGCTCTGTTTAACTGCAGTGCCGTACTTCGGTCCCGTTTTTGGTGCCATCAATTTCTATGGGAACAAACTTTGGTTTAGCACACCACTGATGTGCAAGATTCGCTTATATGCATGGGTTAAGACCACTCCTCTGCAGGAAAGACTCCGCATAATTGCAAGCATGGAATATGGAAGCTGAGTGGCGCGTGACAAAGGGGTGGTAAATTGAAATCTCGTTGGTTAACTGCCACAGGCAGAATAAGCGAAAGAATGTTGTTAGAGTGTAACACTGGAGTCGTCATCGTCGCGCAACTGTAAGACTTTAACACTAGCTGAACGAATAGAAGTTCTTAAAAAACTAGAAAACAAACAAAGTCAAGTAGCTATTGCTAAAGAATATGGTGTCAATCCCAGTCAAATTTCACGTATTGAAGCAGAAAGACCAGATTCTGGAAGACTGGCAAAACAATACAAATCCACACCAGAAACGAAAACAGGCGGGAAAAGCCAAGGAGGTAGAAGATGCTCTTCTTCGGTGTTTTTTCTCGAGGTCAGGAGCAGGCAGTTGCCTGTCAGTGGTCCACTGCTTATGGAGAAAGCCATCAGCTAGCTGAAAGTCTTGGACTAACTGAATTCAAAGCCACTGTTGGATGGTTGGAAAGATGGGAGGAGAGGAACAACATAAAATTCAAGAAACGCATGGTAAAAACAGATGCTGATGACTTTGGTGCTGAAAATGGGTTTTTCAGTTCTTCCTACCATCTTGACGAGTTTGCACTCGTGACATTTTCAATGCTGACGAAAACGGTCTCTACTGGCGAGCGTTCCTGATGGAACACTTGCATTCAACAAGCCGAAACTACAGGAAGTAAAACATCAAAGGACTGACTGACGATCCTCCTTTGCTGCAAATATGGCTGGGAGTTGAGAAGTTGAACCCCTCGTCATTGAAAGAGCAAACAGCCCCGTGTTCTTCAAGAATGTTAAAAGACTTTCTGTGTCATACGAAGCTAACACAATTCATGGATGACTGGGGAAATTTGGAAGCAGTGGCTAAAGTAGTTAGACACTAGAATGCGGGGCACAAAAGCGGTCAGATTTTGTTGCTTTGTGATAATTGTGCTGCACACAGTTGATGATGTCAGGCTGCCTTAACGTCAAGTTGGTCTTCCTGCTACCAAACATTACCTCTCCCGATCAACCTATGGATCAGGGCATATAGCTCATTTCAAACAACATATCGGGCTTCTTGTGCTACGTCGTCTGATGAGCGTTATGGATGACCAGACTGGCAAGGATAAACGTGCTGTTGAACTGGCTTGTAATCTATCACTCTTGGATTCCCTACATATGCAGAAAGAAGCCTGGAATCATGTTACACAGGCAACCATTGTGAACTTCTACAAGCGGGCAAGCTTTGTTAGGGTTTTGAAGAGGGACGAAACAGATGCAGCTGTTGTAAACGCGTCGGATGAACAGGCTATTGACGTCCCAGCCGGTGTTACTGTAGAGGAGTTTCATCACTACGTAGCTGTTATGATCTACAAACAGCTGACGACAGCACTGATGTCGAGATATGCGCCTATACGCAGGCAACAGCTGATAATGAAATGAGCAGCGAGGCACATGAAGACGAAATTCAACAACCTTCTGTCAGTTTAGCAAGAGCGCTGGAGAGTCTCAACAGCATGTGGGCCTATCTGGAGGCCACTGGATGTCAGTGCTATGACAGTTTTTACTGTCTGGCAGACGAAGTCTATGTAACTCACAGACAAGAGTGTACAGAGGATTATGACGATTACTTCAAGTAAGCCAAACGTCAGTTTAAGGAGACTGTATAACGTCAGTTAATGGAGACTATACTGTACGTATAATAACAGTACTGTACATATGTTTATCAGATGTCAAACTTCTCTGGGTCACAACGGTTAAGTACATAAGTAATGCCACACTGGGAAAAGACCAAAGGTCGAGCCCCAGCACGATGCCACGACAGCAGCCAATCCAGGCCAAGGGCACCTGGCAAGCTTCCCAAACGTACAAACATTCTATACATGTTATTCCTGGAATTGTGGATTTTTCCAAGTCCGTTTAGTAGTGGTTTATGGGCTTGTCCTTTAGGAAACCGTCCAACCCCTTTTTAAACTCTACCAAGCTAACCGCCTTCACCACTTTCTCCGGCAACGGATTCCAGAGTTTAATTACACGTTGGGTGAAGAAATATTTTCTCCGATTTGTTTTAAATTTACTACACTGTAGTTTCATCACGTGCCCCCTAGTCCTAGTATTTTGGAAAGCGTGAACAGCTTCACATCCACCTGTTCCACACCACTCATTATTTTATATACCTCTATCATGTCTCCCCTCAGCCGTCTCTTCTCCAAGCTGAAAAGCCCTAGCCTCCTTAGTCTTTCTTCATAGGGAAGTCGTCCCATCCCCGCTATCATTTTAGTCGCCCTTCGCTGCACCTTTTCCAATTCCACTATATCTTTCTTGAGATGTGGCAACCAGAATTGAACACAATACTCAAGGTGTGGTCACACTATGGAGCGATATAACGGCATTATAACATCCTCACACCTGTTTTCCATACCTTTCCTAATAATACCCAACATTCTATTCGCTTTCCTAGCCGCAGCAGCACACTGAGCAGAAGGTTTCAGTGTATTATCAACGACGACACCCAGATCCCTTTCTTGGTCCGTAACTCCTAACGTGGAACATTGCATGACGTAGCTATAATTCGGGTTCTTTTTTCCCACATGCATCACTTTGCACTTGCTCACATTAAACGTCATCTGCCATTTAGCCGCCCAGTCTCCAGTCTCGTAAGGTCCTCTTGTAATTTTTCACAATCCTGTCGCGATTTAACGACTTTGAATAACTTTGTGTCATCAGCAAATTTAATTACCTCGCTAGTTACTCCCATTTCTAAATCATTTATAACTATATTAAAAAGCAGCGGTCCTAGCACAGACCCCTGAGGAACCCCACTAACTACCCTTCTCCATTGTGAATACTGCCCATTTAACCCCACTCTCTGTTTCCTATCCTTCAACCAGTTTTTAATCCACAATAGGACATTTCCTCCTATCCCATGACCCTCCAATTTCCTCTGTAGCCTTTCAGGAGGTACCTTGTCAAACGCCTTTTGAAAATCCAGATACACAATATCAACCGGCTCCCCTTTGTCCACATGTTTGTTTACTCCTTCAAAAAATTGAAGTAAATTGGTCAGGCAAGATTTCCCCACACAAAAGCCATGCTGACTTGGTCTCAGTAATCCATGTCCTCGGATGTGCTCTGTAATTTTGCTTTTAATAATAGCACCGGTTAACTGCATGCATTTCTTTGGTCCCAGACCCTTGCACTTACGCGGATTGCACTGTATATAATATTTCCCACAGAAACATGGAGCCAACAGCAGTAAGCCTAGAAACTCCCTTGTAAAGGAGCAGAAAGGAAAAAAAAAAAAAAAAAAGAGAGAGAGAGGGAAACCTACAGCACCTGGTATTCCCACGCGGTTTCATTCAAGTAGAAATCAGGCCCGACCCTGCTGAGCTTCCAAGATGAAAGACATCAGGCGCACTCAGGGTGGTGAGCTCATAGGCAATGCCTATACTGCCAATAAAAATAGAGTTCCACAAAGGAAGTGAGGGAAACTTTCAGGGTGTTTAAGCACCTGCCCTCTTAGGAAAAAAAAACCAAGGGGACCATAAATGTAAATTAAAATACTAAAGAGGCCCAACACACAGAGAGCCCTGCTTTGATGCTGTCCACTGTTTCCCACTATAGGAACAGCCTTTAACCAACGCAGGAACTATAAGAAAATCTTAACTCACCACAGACAGCAAGACCTATTGGAGACTGCTGCCATCAATGCACTCACTTAGGCAAACGTGGCTTTCCAGCTCAGGCAATTCCTGCTGCCTCTGTGCAGAAAGGGACTGCCCTGAAATGACTCCCTCTGAACAGAAGAAGATAGGGGAGTAATTGACCCTACTGCTGAGCTAAAGAGCAAATATCCCCTCTTTGGGGCAGAATCCATCATTGGAGACTAAGACAGGGAACACGCCAGAAATCTCTAAAGGTAGAATAAAAAGGAACTGTCAGTTCCCCTACTAGACTTCTGCAACACATAGGCATAAGGAGCGCAGAATGATCTCATGAAAGGACAGAAAACCCCTGCCCCAGAGAAGACCCCAGATCGGCTGATTTGCACCCCGAAAAACAAGGCGCACTACAGCAGGACCATCATATTCCTTCTGGAAGACCGTGCTGTCTAGAACACATCCGTCCGAGACTGGTGTAAAAACTCCCTCAAGCCCAAAGCTATCGAGAGGAAACCAAAGAGGGGTCCCAACAACCCCACCTCCAACGCAGCACCCAGCTGCCTCTCTTGGAACACTGGATCTACCGCAGAGGGTAGCAAAGCCACTTCTGTACCCAAGAAACCCCCAAAAGGGGCAGGCTACAAATGCTGAGGGGGCAAAAGCTACTTCAACCATTGGACATAGAGAAAAAGAAGGACAAAACAATTCCCCCAAATCAGGAAAGATCAGTGGAAAGCCTAAAGGGGTCCCTATAGGAGAGGCAGCCCCCCCCCCCCCCGAAGACAAACCCTGCAATCCAGCTGAGTGCAAAGCTATCCACACCCGGAAAGCGGGAGCCGCGTCGGGAAGTGACAAAAGAATATGGCACGCGAGCCCAACACCTCAGAACAGAAATTGAATTCCACTCGGGAGAAAGGAAGTCCCTGGTGCCTGCCTGTGCCTCCATGCACTCACCCCCCTGCCGCCAACGCTTGCTCACAACACGAGCCTCCTATGGTGGCCTTCACCACCAATACCATGTGTCCCCCAATGGCAAAAAAGAAATGTACTCACCGGAGGCACGCAGCCAGACTTCCCGCCGATAGCGGGAACTCCCAGGCAAGCCTGCTACTAAACAGGCTCAGCAGGCTACTCACACACACAGCAACTCCAGAGACGCTGCCCCAAGGCTCTTCTTAGCAATCTGCTGCCCTATTGCAGCTGCAGAGACTGCACCCCAATCGCTCTTTTTTTTTTTTTTTAACAGCTAATATTTATATCTACACTAGTAAAAAAAGGCCTGTTTCTGAACACAATGAAACGGGCGCTAGCAAGGTTTTCCTCGGAGTGTGTATGTTTGAGAGAGTGTGTGAGAGTGACTGTGTGAGAGAGAAGTGAATGTGCGAGCGTGTGTGTGTGACAGAGAGAGATTGAGACTGGGTGCGAGTGTGTGTGTGAGAATGAGAGTGTGTGCCAGTGTCCCCCCCCCCTCCTCTCCTTCCTCCCAGTTCCGGGATCCTCCTCTCCTCCCTCCCAGTTCCAGGGTCTCCCTCCCAGTTTCAGGGTCTCCCTCCCTCCCTCTGAGTTTCAGGGTCTCCCTCCCTCCCAGTTTGCCGAGTTTCAGGGTCTCCCTCCCACTTCCAGGATCCTCCCTCGCTGCCAGTTCCAGGGTCGTCGTACCTCCCTTCCTCCCGTCCAGTGCCAGCCCCCATCCTTCTAAATTGTAGAAGTCTCACTTATCCAGTCGGGTTACGGCGGACGGTGGCAGCAGTATCGGTAAACGGTGTACAGGCTCGGGCCGTCTCTCAGCTCTGGTCCTGCCCTCATTTCCTGTTTCCACAAGGGCGTGACCTGAGCTGAGAGCCAGAGACGGCCCGAGCCTGTACGCCGTTTTCCGATGCTGCTGCCTGCCGTAACCCTGACTGGGTGAGACTTCTAAAATTCGGAAGGAGGGGGGCTGGCAGTGGACGGGAGGGAGGGAGGCACGACGACCCTGAAACTGTGAGCGATGGGGGATCCTGGAACTGGGAGGGAGGGAGCAGGGAGGGGGGATCCTGAAACTTGGGGATTTGGGAGGGTGGGAGGGAGACCCTGACACTTGGAAGGAGGGAGATACCTCGTGGCAGTTTGGGGAAAGCTGTTGGATCATCTTGGGGGGGGGGTGGAGGGGAGAGCGGTGGCGGCAGCGACCTAGGGGCGTGGCATTGTGGCAAGGGCAGGGCCTCTTGCTGCTGTCGTGCGGTTGGTCAGTGCAGCGTTTGACATACCCGGAAGCACGCTGACGTCAATTCGGGGGATGGATACAGCCTTACAGTGAGCACGATTGCTTCAGGCTTCACTTTCTCGGCTTCAGAACGTTGGATGTGCTTTTTATGATATAGGAAGCTTTCAAATAAGTTAAAAAGCTGTCCGATGACCAAATAATAATACTGTTTTGTCCCCCACTTTTTAAGGCACTGCTTATTCAACTGAAACAGCTTTAGACTTGTTACAGATACGACAACGTGGACGCAGCAGCCCAAAGGCTTGCTTGTTTTGAGTGTAAAGCAATGACGGCTGCGCGGAGCAGCGGAAACAGAGATTACCAAATTGGCTTTCTTGCTTACAGTGGACTAGATAGGCTCGCTTCCACTCCCATTAAACCTTCTTCAGAAAAACCAAGAACCAGACTGTTCCGCAATCCGCATCCCTCTCGAGACCCTCCCTCCCCTAATCTTTCACTCCCAGCCTGCACCGCACGCCACTTACCCTTAGGTTCTATTCCCGACCTGCCCCGCCCAGTTTCCTTCCAACTAAGTTTCGCCACTAGAACGAGAAGCCGGGGCTGGAAAGAGCAGCGCTTGCGGTTTCCCCCTGTCCTCTAGCCTTACCGTTTCTGCGCCTCCAGGCCCCAGAGCCGTATCTGTCGGTCATACTGCGCTGCTTCCTCTTCACTGATTGCCGCTTCTTCCTTCTCCACCATATTCTTGCAGCTGGCTGGCCTGCTGGCAGTGCACCCCGAATCACTACGGCCGCCGCGCTCTTCTGACGTCAGCAGCACGCTGATGGGGGTGGAGCTTCTCGTCACGTGACGCGGGAACTGTGGGTCCCAAGCAAGAAGGTTTTATAGACAGGAGTAGAAGTGAGCCAGTATAGTCCAGTGTAAGCAACGAAGCCTATTAGTTAATCCCTGTTTCCACTCCCCCGCTCAGCCGTCATCATCCAGTACACTCAAAGCAAGCAAACCTATGCTGCTGTATCCACGTTGTCTTCGTTCTTTATTGTTGGCCCATGTGTAAACACGTCTAAGCTATTTCAGTAGGATAAGTAGTGCCTTAAAAGGTGGAGGACAAAAGTTGTTTTGGTTTTTTTTTACTTATTGGACAGCTTTTTAATTTGTTTGAAAGCTTCCCATATGTAGATATTAAATGTAGATATAAATATCATGAAATAACAATTGAATATCACCAAAACAGCTTTAAAAAGTATTATAGCTAGTAGAAACAGCAATTTTAAACTCTGTATTTTGTGCTCATATTTCTACACTAAAATCTGTATATTTATTTTATTACATTTGTACCCCACATTATCCCACCTTTTTGCAGGCTCAATGTGGCTTACAATTCATCGTGGATACTGGAAATAGAAAAGAATGTACATTTGGTTTAACAGCAAGTATTAGGTACATGATGGTGAAATACATAGTTCTGGAAATAGAAAATAGTACATTTGTTTTAGCAAAAGTTTTGGGTACATGATGGTGAGATACATGATAGTGTTAAAGCCATAGACATTAGGTACATGATAAGCAAAAGACATTAGAGAACATTCCTGGATATCTTAAAGAATGTAGAGTTACTCATGTTGTTCTTTATGATATATTCTGTCGAAGAGATAAGTTTTCAGGAGTTTGCAGAAACTGGTCATTTCATAGACCGTTTTCAGGTTACGTGGCAGTGTGTTCCCGAGCTGTGTGCTTGTATAGGAAAAGGTTGATGCATGCATTAATTTGTATTTCAAGCCTTTACATTTGGGAGGATGAAGATTGAGAATTGTGGGGGAGGATTTTTTTGCATTTCTGGGTGGTAGTTCTATTAGGTCTGACATGTAGGCTGGGGCGTCACCATGGATGATTTTATGGACCAAGGTACAGAGTTTGAACGTGATGCATTCTTTGAGTGGGAGCCAGTGTAGTTTTTCATGAAGGGGTGTTGCGCTTTCGTATTTTGGTTTGCCAAATATAAGTCTGGCTGCCGTGTTCTGGGCTGTCTGGAGTTTTTTGAGTATTTGCAGCCGGCGTAGAGTGAGTTAATAGTCCAGATGACTAAGTATCAGTGATTGTACCAGGTAGCGGAAGACATTCCTTGGGAAAAATAGTCTGACTCTTTTTAGTTTCCACATTGAATGGAACATTTTTTTAGTTATGTTTTTGCATGATTCTCAAGTGTTAGGTGTCGGTCAATGGTGACTCCAAGGATTTTTAGGGTGTCTGAGACTGGTAGACTTAAATTAGGTGTGTTGATGGTGGTAAATTCCTTCTTGTTGTATTGCGAGGTGAGAACTAGGCATTGGGTTTTTTCAGCATTTAATTTCAGTCGAAATGCATCTGCCCAGGAGTTCATTATGTGTAGGCTTTGGTTGATTTTGTCGGAAATTTCTCTTAGATCGTGTTTGAATGGGATAAAGATTGTTACATCGTCAGCATATATATGGGTTTAGATTCTGATTCGATAGTAGCTTAGCCAAGGGTGTCATCATTAGGTTGAATATGGTCGGTGAGAGGGGGGATCCCTGTGGAACTCCGCATTCAGGTGTCCATGTGGCTGATGTAGTCGAGTTTGATGTCACTTGATATGAGTGGGTGGTTAGGAAACCCTTGAACCATCTGAGAACATTACCTCCGATTCCGAAGTATTCGAGGATGTGTAATAAAATTCCATGGTCAACCATGTCGAATGCGCTTGACATGTCAAATTGTAACAGTAGTATGTTGTTGCCGTTTGCTATCAGTTGTTTGAGTTTGGTCATAAGCGTGACTAATACGGTTTCCGTACTGTGATTAGAGCGAAATCCTGACTGGGAATCGTGCAGTACCGAGAATTTGTTTAGTTACTCTGTGAGTTGTTTGGTCACCATGCCTTCTGTTATTTTGGTGAATAAGGGAATGGATGCTACTGGTCTATAGTTCGTTAGTTCATTAGTATTTTTCTTTGTATCCTTGGGTATGGGGGTGAGTAGAATATTTCCTTTCTCCTTTGGGAAGAGTCCATTTTGTAGCATGAAATTCACATGGTTAGTTAGGTCCATTATAAATTGTTGGGGGCCCGACTTCATGAGGTTGTTTGGGCATATATCTAATTTACAGTGAGATTTGGCGAATCTTTTAAGTGTCTGTGAGATAAGATCTTCTTGTAGTATAGTGAATTCAGTCCAGATCCTGTCTACTGGGTGGATTCCGGGTTCTGGGTCTAGGCATTCTAGGAGTGTAGTATATTCGATTGGGCTGGCTGGTATTTTGAATCGTAGTTTTATGATTTTCTCGTTGAAGTATTTCGCCAGGTCGTCGGCTCCTGGAGTGTCTTTGTTGTTGTTGGTGAATGGGGTTGTGTCTAATAGTTTATTCACGAGTTGGAAGAGTTTGTGTGTGTCTTTGTAATTTGGCCCGACTTCAGTTTTGTAGTATTGTCTTTTGGTTTGTCCTATGGCATATTTGTATTTCCTTCGGAGTAGTTTCCAAGCGTTAAGGGTAGGATCATCTTTTTTTTGTTCCACGTGCGTTCTAGTTTCCTAATTTGTGTTTTGAGTTTTTTCAGTTCTTCATTGAACCATGGTATTGAGTTTTTCCTGTGCGAGGTTCTGGTTTGAATTGGGGCAATGTTGTCTAATATCAGTTTGCATCTATTATCCCAATTAGAGAGGAATTGGATTGTGTCTGTCTTTGTTGTCCATCCGTCAATGTAGATCTGTTGCCAAAATTCAGCTGGGTCTATTTTCCCTCTTGTGGTGTAGGTTTTTCGTATTTGTTTGTTAGGTAGGTCTTTCCTTCTCCATTGGAGGGTGATGTTTGCTATTTAATGGTCCGACCACAGTACAGGTGACCAATTAGTATTAGTTAATATAAAGTTAGCGTTGTGGTCGAATTTGTGTGTTATGATGTCTAATGTGTGTCCTTTTTCGTGTGTCGGTTGCGTATTTGGTTCTTGTAGGTCCCAGAGCTGTAGGAATTCTTTGCAGTCTTGGGTGCTTGTTGTGGTGAGATCTTCCAGGTGTAAATTGATATCTCCTATTATGATAAAGTTAGAGGAAGAGATACAAGTGTTCGAGATAAAGTCCATGAGGTGTGTTTGGCTATCTCGCCAGTTTCCTGGAGGTCTGTAGAGTATAACTGCGTTAAGGTGTTCTTGTAAGTTTGGGTGACTTATTCTTATGGAAGCGATTTCAAGTTGTGGTAGTATGGATTCAGCTATGTTTGTGATGTTGAATTCAGATTTGTATATTATGGCTAGTCCTCCTCCTCTTTTCCGTTTCTTGTCCAGTGGGTAATTCTGTACCCTGGTGGACATAGTTCTAAGATTATAGGGTCTTGAAGGTTATGGACCCAGGTTTCGGTGATAAATAGGAGGTCAAGATTGTCTGCAGTAATCCAGTCTGTTATGGTTTCTGTTTTGGTTACTACTGATCTAGCATTTAGGTATCCTATTTGGATTGAATGGTAGGGTTCAATTCGGGGCGTTAATGTCTTAATTTGTATTAGTTGCCTGCTTTCCTGATATCTAGTTTTGCTATGTCCTTTCTTCCCTTTCTGGTGGTTATTTCCGTATATATTGTTTTTCCTTTTAGTTGTTTGTTGTTCTTTTGTTCTGGTGGGTTATACGTAAGTTGTATATGGGGTGCGTATGTTGTGGGCAGATTGGTGTGTGTATTTGGAATAGTCCATGCATGATATATTAGGGGGAGGAAGTAAATTATTATAATCAGTGTGTTGGTGTTCATTTTGGCTGTTATTCTGAGGTCTGTAGTATGTATTTCAATTTATGTAGCAGGTAATAGTTCGTATCTCTTTATGGTGTTATTAAGTGTTTGGTAGGTTGTTTTATAGACATTTAAAAGGTAGGCTTTCAAGAATATTTGGAAGTAGGTAGATAGAGAGGTTTTTGGCGTATGTTTCACGGTGACGAAACAGTTAATACGTTTATAGTGGCATACATATTTAAATGGAGTTAATCATTTGTAATGCAATGCACTCAGAAACAATTGTGAGAGGCACTAAAAGCAATGCACCTTAGAAACAATTATAAGACGGGCATTAAAAGCAATGCACTTAGGATCAATTATAAGCAGGCATCAAAAGCATTACATTCGAAAAACCTTGAGATGTATTTAAGGTAGTAGTGCAATTGAGACATATAGGTTGGTCAGATTCTAGAGTTACTTATTGCAGTGATTTTAGTAAACATGGTAGCCATGTAGTTGAGTGTCTATGCATGCAATTTGTCATAGGAGTTCTTGCTACAATGTTGGAGCTGACAAACAAGCATGCAATTTATCATAGGAGTTTTTGCTACAATGTTGGAGCTGACAACAAGCAAAGAGTTAACCTGTGCAGGCATGCAGGAGGGGGTTCTCTGCGGTTCCCGGATGGCTTGGGGAACGGCAGTCGGGATGATCGGTGCAGGTTTCAGATGCGCGGCTCCTCGCTTCGTCTCCTCGGGCTACGCGGTCGGCGTCTTTCTTCTATCGTCCTCCGGGCGCAGGGCATGCCTTGGAGCCTCTCTGGTGTGCTGAGCTTGAGTTGTGGTTGCGGGAACACGACCTTGTGGCGATCTCTACCGGAGGCCGTCAGTCAGGGTTGTCGGTCTGACTCATCACGGCCTCGTCATGGCTGGTCTTCCACTCAGTCGGGTCAGGCCGCACTTCTTCCTCTCGGACGGGACGGGCCACTGGTACGCGCTCAGACAGCCACAATCAACTTCGGGTCGTTCAGTCGGACGACTTAGTGCGGCCTTGGTGTGGCTTGGTGCGGCTGGATTTCTGTCCGGTTACTGGATTTTCCTCCGGTTTCGGACTGGTCGGGCCTCAAGATGGGCGAGCAGCTGCGTTCGGCCCTACTCACGGCCGTTCTTTGGTCGATCGCCGCAGCTGAGGGCCTCGGATTTAGTTGGATGTTCGGCTGGAGTGCTGATCCACAAGTCGGCCAGTGATTGCCTCGTGGTCTCAGATCGCAAGTCCCTGCGAGTCACCGTCTCGTCTCCTTTTCGGCTCTCGGCTCGTACCTTGCGATCCTCTTTCATTGCTCCCGAGTAGGCGATCTCGTTTAGTGGAGGTTATTCCACCTCCTCGTGTGCAACGGGGTTACTCGGATCGCGATCTCCGATAGATCCCAGCGATCTTCAGCAGAGCTCCCGTTTTGGCATCCGATCAGGTCACCATCTTATTAGTATACAATACTAATGACCAATTTCAGTGAGGAGATCCTGTTTCCTGATGGGTTTCAAACTTCATCTTAATTATTGTAATCTGCCGTGGGAAGCCTGGTGTTCTAAGATGATGGAATATATTGAAATTAAATGTAAGTAACATTAGACTCTCCTTTTATTGGGGCACATGGAATTATACTTCATCTGTTTTGCGCGCCGTTCATAGCCGCTGCCTTGATTTTCTCTCCTCTCACGCCATCCTCGATCCACTTCAATCCGGTTTTCGCCCTCTGCACTCGACTGAAACGGCACCTCTCTAAAGTTTGCAATGACCTGCTCCTGGCCAAATCCAGAGGTCACTACTCCATCCTCATCCTCCTCGATCTTTCCGCCGCATTTGACACTGTCAATCATGATTTACTTCTTGCCACGCTGTCCTCTTTTGGGTTCCAAGGCCCTGTCCTCTCCTGGTTCTCCTCTTATCTCTCCCACCGCACCTTCAGGGTACACTCCCATGGATCTTCCTCCACTCCCATCCCACTATCTGTTGGAGGTTCCCCAGGGATCTGTCCTTGGACCCTTCTCTTCTTAATCTACACCTCTTCCCTGGGCTCGCTGATCTCGTCTCATGGTTTTCAGTATCACCTTATGCTGATGACACCCAGCTATACCTCTCCACACCTGACATCACTGCGGAGACTCAGGCCAAGGTATCGGCCTGTTTATCCGACATTGCGGCATGGATATCCAAACCGCCACCTGAAGCTGAACATGTCTAGACCGAGCTCCTTGTCTTTCCTCCTAACCCACTTCTCCTCTTCCTCCACTCTCTATCTCTGTTGATAACACCCTCATCCTCCCCGTCCCATCTGCCCGCAACCTCGGAGTCACCTTCGACTCCTCCCTCTCCTTCTCTGCGCATATCCAACAGACTGCCAAGACCTGTCGCTTCTTCCTCCTCAATATCAGCAAAATTCACCCTTTCCTCTCTGAGCATACCACCAGAACCTGTCCATGCTCTCATTACCTCTCGCCTCGATTACTGCAACTTACTTCTCACCGGCCTCCCACTCGGCCATCTATCCCCCCTTCAATCCGTTCAGAACGCTGCTGCACGTCTTATATTCGCCAAAACCGATATACTCATATCACCCCTCTCCTTAAATCACTTCATTGGCTTCCGATCAGATATCGCATACAATTCAAGCTCCTCCTCCTTACCTACAAATGCACTCAGTCTGCGGCTCCTCACTACCTCTCCACCCTCATCTCCCCCTATGTTCCTGCCCGCAACCTCCGCTCACAGGACAAAGCCCTTCTCTCAGTACCCTTCTCCACTACTGCCAACTCCAGGCTCCGCTCATTCTGCCTTGCCTCACCCTATGCCTGGAATAATCTTCCTTTACCCATACGCCATGCCCCCTCCCCTACCCATCTTCAAATCTCTGCTTAAAACTCACCTCTTCGGGGGGAGATCACGTGGTGCAATGAGCTGAGCAGACGCGTTTTGCTGCAGCTCGAGGGCCCTCACCCCTGAAATTACATTTACATCGCTTCATTAGCGTTTAGAAATCAACCGCTGGCCACAGCGAGACTATATGGACAAATATATAAATAAAACTCCAGTCGGAATGGCACTACGCACCGGGAAAAAGGAGAAAGAGAAGAGTAAAGTGCCTACCCGGAGTTCAAATGGCGGCGCGAACCGCTGCAGGCTGACCGGGTTTTTTTCAGCATCGCAACTAGAACAACTGACAACGGCGGTAGCGAGGGCCTGGCAGCCTAAGTGGGACGCTCTAGAGATTAAAATAGATGCCTACCATACTAAGCTAGAAGGATTGGAGACTCACATGGAGGATCTGGCAACAAGGGTCTCGGCCCTAGAAGATGACTCACAGGGGTACAGCGCAGATATCCGTGAAATAAAGCAACAACTCCGGGAACACGCAGATAAACTAGAAGACCTGGAAAATCGTTCCCGGAGAAGCAACATACGAATTGTGGGTATCTCAGAGAATATTCCAGATAGAAATTTAGTGACATGGCTTACGGACTGGTTAACCAAGGAACTGGCACTGTCAGACTCTCTGGGGCCTTAGTACTTGAGCGCGGCGCACCGCGTGGGACGTAAAAATGATACCCAGACAAGACCGCGAGTGATAGTGGCACGGATACTTAATTATCGCCACAAATTGGAAGTTTAAATGGATTTAAGATACGCAGAGGGGATTTAAAACATGAGGGGCGACCAGTCCTTATGTTTCAGGATTACTCCGCCGGGGTCCAGGAGCAACGGAAAAAATTTCACCAAATATGCGCAGCATTAGCGCAGAAACAAACCCGCTTCATACTCCAGTATCCAGCATTGCTGAAAGTCTCACTACAAGGACAATGGCGCATGTTTAAAACTCCGGAGGAGGCTAAAGTTGGATTACGGGAACATGGCATCTCTGAGGAGGACTGAGGGTATGCTTAGTACTTGCTGTGAGACAGCGCCTTAATATAATATAATTACAGTAAGTAAGGAATTACATGTTAAATGGGGGTGAGGGCTCCCTGCTAATCAGGTGATCTCGAGCCGAAACCAGGCTTTGGCCCGGCAGATGGCTAAGGGTTGGACAGAGAGGGGGGAGACTAGGGGGGGGGGGGAAGACTAGGGAACGGGTCAAACAAGGAAGTCAGAGGTACCAAAAGTTTGGGCAGGAGGCAAGTCGGGGTCATAAGAGTTTACAATGGGGCCACAATTAAAGGGGACAGATGGAATGAGCGAACCTGGAGCTGGGGGGACCATGAAAATCTTTGGAGAGGGAGTAGAACCAAAAAAATGAGGGGCAATTTGATGAGGATAGCGAAAATGGACACAATGACCACTAGAATAATATCCTGGAATGTTGGTGGTATAAGCTCCCCGATTAAAAGATCTAAGATTCTAACCATGCTAAAAAGGTATAAAGCTGACATAGCGTGCTTACAAGAAACACGCCTGACAGACAAAGAGCACCTTAAATTACAAAAATTATGGGTTAGCGAAGTGTTTGCGGCCCCTCCTCAGGGTAGGAAAGGGGGAGTCGCTGTATTATTTCGTAAAGGACTGTCATATAAGGCTACAGTACTGGATAAAGGAACCAAAGGAGATTTCATTCTATTAAGAATATGGATGTCAGGGAGGGATTTGTTGTTGTTGGTCCTTTATGGGCCTAATAACTTTGATGCAGCATTCTTCAAAGCTCTAACTGGGAAATGCTTGCAGAGTGGGGGAGGAGGACTTGATAGTAGTGGGAGACTTCAACGCAGTAATAGACCCCCATCAGGATTGTTCCAGCACTATAGCTTCTCAGTACCGAGGGACGCGGGCTTGAGAATTCCAAACTTTTAATAGAACCCTAGATCTGGTAGATCCGTGGAGGATATTACACCCCGGAGAGAGCGATTATACGCACAGATCAAGGGCTCATGGCACGTTTGCTAGAATTGATTACATCATGTTAGCTCGCTCTCTTTTCACCTAGTAGACGCAGCAGTCATTGGCCCAGAAGTAATATCCGACCATGCTATAGTGTGGGTAGATCTCAAACTCATGCCAGACCCAGGAGGGGGGATAGGGTGGAGATACCCAGCTCATTGCACTTTGACCCCCATTTGCGGGAACATATACAGAAAAGCTGGGGACAGTATATAGAGCATAATAAATCCATACAGATACCCAACCTGAACTATTCTGGTCAGCTTCCAAGGCTGTTCTACGAGGTGCTATAATAGCCTATTGCAGTGTCAAAAACAAAAGGAAAGCAGCTAGCATCCTGCTACTGGAGAGGCAGCTGCAAAAGGCCAAAAGAGGACATTTGTGCCACCCCACGACCACCACTCTAGAAAAATTGAAAGCCACCCAGATAGCATTAAACAGCTTGCTGCATGAGAGAGAAATGAAATCAGCTTTGTTTTATAAGTATAAGCTGCAGAGGTTTGGAAACCGGGCAGGTAGAATGCTGGGACGTCTAATAAAAAATGTAGGTGCGCCAAGAGCGGTGACCTCACTTAAGGATCCCAAGGGTAACCTCATCACAGACAGCAAAAAGATAGGGCAAGCATTTACAGAGTACTTTAAAGACCTTTATCAGGCAAACTCGCCCCCCAATGAACAAAAAACGCGAGAATATTTACAGAAGATAGGCCTTCCCAAGCTGACGGAAGAACAGTTAGAGATCTTAAACAAACCCCTAGCACTGTCTGAGCTACAACAAGGGATTAAAACCTTAAAACTGTGGTCAGCACCAGGCCCGGACGGGTTATCCGGGGAATACTATAAAATCTTACCAGGGGAAGCACTGGCGGCACTTTTAGAGTACTACCAGGAGGTCATTGAGGAGGGAAGTTTCCCAAGATACGCTAACACAGCACTGATAACATTAATCCCTAAACCAGGGAAGCCCCTCGATAAAGTAGAATCTTACAGACCAATATCTTTGTTAAACGTTGACATAAAGATTTTGGCAAAAATGATGGCAGAGCGTCTGGCGCAATGCTTGCCATCGCTGATAGGCCCAGAACAAGTGGGGTTTGTGAGAGGCCGCCAGTCAGCTCACAATGTCAGGAAAACCCTGCTGGCTATAGCGTCTAGCCAGCAAGCTGAGGTGCCCACCTTGATCCTGAGCCTGGATGCTGAAAAGGCCTTTGATCGGGTCGGGTGGGACTTTATGTTTCAAACGTTAACGGTAATGGGCCTGGAGGGATGGTTTATGCAAGCTATAAGAACACTTTATGATAAACCTCGAGCGGGAGTACTAATGAATGGCATTAGAGAATCAGAGTTCCAGATTGGGCGGGGTACAAGGCAGGGCTGCCCCCTGTCCCCATTGCTGTTCCTCCTGTCCCTGGAACCCCTGATACGGACGGTCCTCGCAGCTCCAGATCTACAGGGGGTCAATTTGGCGGGTCACACCATAAAGATTTTAGCTTATGCAGATGACCTGTTAGTGGTGGTGAGGGAGCCCTCTAGAACTTTGGGGAAACTGTTAGAGATTATTGAGATATATGGGGGATACTCAGGCTTTCGACTAAACCTGCACAAATCTACTGCCCTCCCAGTGTTCCCGGAGGTGCGCACAACATGGCTTGGGACCTTCCCTCTGCAATGGGCACAGACCTCTCTGAAATACCTGGGAGTGTTTATCCCCATGGACTTGTCCAAGCTTTACGAACAGAATGTGTTGCAGTTATTACGAGATACCAACAAGCAGTTGCTAACTTGGGGACCACTACCACTTTCGTTGCTGGACGGATTGCTCTGGTCAACATGGTCATAGTCCCCAGGTGGCTATACACATTTCAAACTCTCCCGCTATTCTTAAAGAGGACAGACGAGCAGAGGCTGATAAAAATCATACAGACTTTTATATGGAAAAAGAAAAAGCCTCGCCCTTCCTTACACCACGTTGTGTATACCGAAAGAATATGGCGGTCTGGGACTCCTGAACATTAAGCACATGACTGTGGCCAGTGGTATGCACCACATAAACGACTGGTTTAGAGGTACCCAGGACTACACGAACACGTCCTTGGAGCTGCAGATATACCCTGAAACTCATTTCAGCAGCTACCTGCACACAAAAGGTTCCCAAATACCTTACATATTGAGAAGAACCGGAATAATGGGATCAGCAAAAGCTGTATGGAAATGGATTTGCAAGCTTCATAACTTCTCGGCAAAAACCACTCCGTATTTATCAATATGTGGAAACCCAGACTTCAGGCCTGGCCTACTCTACCCAGCGTTTTCAGAGATGGAGGCGGAAAGGGATGGTGTTTTATCCCATGTCATCACCTCTGAGGGAAAGCTCAGGTCGTTTCAAGATTTACAGAAAGAATTTGCATTACTTCCAACAGATAAATTCCACTACCTCCAGCTGAGACACTATGTACAGTCCCTGCCGTGGGAGGACCTGGCAGAGGATGTTCAGGAGGAGCTGGCCTCGGCCTTTTCTCTGGCGGCACACAAAGGGTCCCACTTAAATTTCACCACAGGCATATCAGAGACACTGCTGAAGAACTAGATTATGCTAAACTGTTGGACATGTGGCAACAGGACATACCAATAGATCTGACGGTCTCACAATTTAAAACACACATCCTAACGATATGCAAGCAGTCTACCTTAACTTCGCACTGGGAAACACAATATAAAGTGGCACTCCGTTTATACATCTCCCCGAGAAGAGCCTTCCACATGGGACTTTCCCCCTGGGGGGAGTGCCCTAAGTGTGGGGGAGCTGGGGCCACGCTGGGACACATGCTCTGGACTTGTGGGGGCTTGGTTCGCTTTTGGACAAACTTGATTCATTGTATTTCAAAAATCTGGAAGACAGACTGGAAATATGACTCTGCCCTACTACTGGGGCGTCCGAAACTTATACATCCTGTCCCGGCGGGGTTTACAGCTTTTGTCCAGAAGTCTATCATAGTAGCTAAACAAGTGATATTAGCGGAATGGGTGTCCCGACAAGATCCCACTTACTCCCAGTGGCGGACACGTATGATAACACTGTTGCGGTTTGAAAGATTGGGAGTAGCAGACTTCAAATCCAAGGCTGGACAATTCCAGAATATCTGGAGCCCTTTCCTCAATACAATGTCCCCAACTGCCAGGAGCAGGCTTGTTAACTATTAAGGGTACCCTAGTGGTTGCATAAGTAGAGTGGGAGGGATAAGGGGAGGGAGGGGGTATAGGGATAAGATGGAGGGATAGGGAGGGAAAGGGCAGGAAAGGGGAGGGCGTTGGTAGGGGGGATGTTGATAAAAGTAAGTTTGTGATAATTGCGTTATTGTAATGTCATATATCTTTCTGCAATAAAAATGATTAAACATAAAACTCACCTCTTCAATGCTGCCTTCGGCGCCTAACCGCTCGAGAAATATAAAATACCCCAATCTATCCACCCTATCAGATTAACTGTTCACTCGTCCTCTAGATTGTTCACTTGTCTTTAGATTGTTCTCTTGTCTTTTAGATTGTAAGCTCTTTGAGCAGGGACTGTCCTATGTTTTGAATTGTACAGCGCTGCGTAACCCTAGTAGCGCTTTTAGAAATGGTTGTTGTTGTTGGTTGTTGTTGTTGTTGTTTTGTAGAAGTTTACTTTTTAGATACACAAATGGATTATTTTGTTTTGAACATGTTTCAGGGGCAAGTGGTTTTATAAGTCAAAATAAATATTTGGTTTCATGCAGATCTCTTTTGATTAAACATAACTAAATGGTCTCTATGCCCCTAATGCAGTCCATTGGTTTTCTTATATTTTGTTCTTGTGATGAGTTATACTGTGCCAAAATTTTAATCTCTATCTGGTCAATAATAAAAGGAGCTCTTTGTGAACACTATCCACCCTAAAAGGTTGTTTTGTGACTGTGCATGAGGAATTGTAATATTGAATAAATAAGTGTATGTTTGTGTTCCTAGCCATGCATCCAAATTTTATATAATCCTTTCAAGAAAGCCAGTTAATCGTTTAACTTATTAGTGGAACATAACCACAGAGGCATAGTATGATCGCATTTTCAGTATGGTAATACTAGGGCCCAGCTAAGGAACAGGTTCTTTTGAGTTAGTCTTCATTGGACCAAACTTGCTTTCCTCGTGCCATCACTATACAGCAGGTACGCAGTGTCTTAAAAGGTGGAGTATAAAGGATTTTTTTAAACATATAAATCACACATCCCAAGCAAAGCCAGTTTTCATGTGAATTACATTTGAAAATACACTGAGAATAATAGAAGTCAGTTATATCATGGGAGCAAATAGATGGATATGTCTGCAACATTTAACAAAGTTGAGATTAGCATACATACCCAACTGTGCATTTAATGATATTCAAAGCTGAAAAATAAACTTAACTTGGCTTAAAGCTCTTCATTCACACTGTGAAGCTTAAAGTCTTAAATACAATTAATGGAGGAAAAAGACCTCAAAACTCTCTACTCGGCAGCAAGTATGATCTATTAGTGACGGCACATCACAGACTCCAATATTATCACAGATCAAAAATCCTCCACATATTTAAATTAAATCAATATTTTTAGATTGTTAGTTATCAGTTTTCACAATTTTTCTTCTGTGTTCTGAATTTTCAAAAACTGCACCGTAATTATCTCATAGCAACAAGAACATATGAAGTCGCTTAGCTTTCACTTTGCCTGACGGGGCTTTCCGTTTCACTCTTTATAAAGCTTCATCAGGGGACTAAGTGCTTCAGGAACCTATAAAGAAAATTCGATGTAGTCATCCAACAATGCAGAAGAAATACGTCTTCAAACAAACAAAAATCCCAGTAGAATGACTCACTCATCTTTCCCTATTCGCTGAATTTAAAGATAGTACTCAGTAACTTCAAAACACCAACTTCTTTATATGAACCGGAAGCAGAACAGGAATTACATCACTTGTTATTTAAATATTGTTCTAAAATAAATCACATTAAAGTATTCCACATATGAAATTTGAGGCAATTTACAAAAAAGCAGTCCATTCAATCTGCAAATTCAAACTGTGTGGTTCAAGGGATTTCAAGGTAAAGATCCAGTGTTGTTCCCGTCTTACTAACATTCTGTTCCTATCTCCTCTTCTAACACTCAGTGGGACCTGATCAATAATAAAGTAACGAAATGCCTCAAATCCATGTTGTTTTTACAAACAATGTGTTACCAGAGGTAATCCTCTAGTGTATTATCTGAAGCAGACTTAAAACTGGGGGATTGTCATTTGTTCCAGCTATTAGTTTTGACATGTTTCAATTCAGAGCGAACTTAGAAACATTTCTGAGAAAGCTTCAATTAAAAATTTTCTTTGCAGATAAAGAAAAGGGTTGTGATCAATCCATAGTGGCACCAAAATCGACCTGGATACCACCAACCCGTTTAGACCCTTTATTGCAGGCGTTCAAAACATTGGTATTAAGAGATGTTGAAGATCGGTACAATAACAAGCATTGGCGTTTTCGTGACAATTTGATGAAAGATGAAAGGGCATCGAAACAACTGAAGGGAAGACTGGATTTAGTAATTAAAAGGGTGGATAAAGGAGGGGGTGGTAGTGGTATTGGATCATGAAATTTATGTGAAGGAAATATCACAAGCTTTTACATGATCCAACACAACTACAATCAAAAATCCTGGATCTTACTCAGGAAGGGTTAGATAATGGGTTGTTTTTTTAACAAAAAGAGGATTTAAATATCTGAATGTGGAACATCCTGTGATCCCTGTCTTTTATGCATTATCTAAGATCCACAAGAGTCTTCAGTCCCTCCCAGATGGCCCAATTATTTCTTCCAAAGGGTCAGTCCTGGAGGCATTATCATCTATTGTAGACATTATGTAGCACCACATGCCTGTGCACAAATGCCCAGGTCAGGCCCTTAAGCACAGAGATGCCTGTTTGGGTTCCCATATGTGGCTCTACTATTACAAGAAGTATTTGCTCAGGTCAAGGGTCCCATGTCAGGCTTGGCCTGGGATGTAGGCATTAGAATGCCCACAATGGCGTCTTGCACATTGTAATGATGACCAGTTCAAGGAGGAGGTCCATTGGAGTTTGCATGCCCTCACTGTCACCAAATAGAACTTCTATGACTGTGTAGACAAAATCAGAAATCAGTTACACAATTGGTGATCAGGCTGAATCTGGACGGTGTGTCCATTTACATAGGTTGCATTGTGTCAAACATGGTTAGGGATATATGATAGCCTCCTCACACATCCAATTTGGGTCCACGGCGCAAGCTTACTCTGAACTTGCACCACATTTTGGATAGTGGCTGCAGATTATCATTGATTATCAGTGTAAATGGTCAATTATTACTGATGTGATATCGAGCATCTTATCTGTCACCTGACAGGAACAATATGTTTTAGGTGACGCAGGATATGGCTGTCGTGTCTGGCTTTTCATGCCAGTGCATCATCCCGCAACACCTGCAGAGCAGTGGTATAATAAGGCACACATAGCCATTTGCTGTGTCATCGAGCTTTACAGTACATTCCAGAGACTGTCGCTGAGATAGTGCTGGCCTGTTGCATGCTTCACAATATTGCTCTCAGGCAGTGAGACATTAATCTGGATTTACCACCAGATCCACCCTGTCCTCCTTCAGGTATGCAGGAGAACACATTGGCTGGGAATCAGGTGTATTGCCGGGTCATGGAGGAGTATAATGCTCGTAAATATGCCCACTGTCCACCAATTCACCTCTACGGGGGGGGGGGGGGGGTAATCAATGTAGCTGCATCATTGACAGAGATGTGTCTTTTGGCAGAATATGCGGTTCCTGCTGATCACCCACCACCCTGAGTCTTATGTCAGTCATGGAACATCTGCAGCTGAGGTGAGCATGACATTTCTGACTTCCAATTACAGTTTTAGTGTGCTCAGCAATGGTTAGCTTTGGGTTTGTGTCTCGATCAATCAATGAGGTACACGTTTCCCACCACGATCATTCCAGCTGTACACACTTCATCCGGTTTTGGCATGCCTAAAGTGAGTGTGCCATAATGGATGTGTCCTGTTTCGGTTATTGGTGAGCCCTTAGGTTCCCTGAGGCCCGGTAAGACCTCCGAGGACCGCCGCGCACCCCGAATCTTCACCCGCGGCGACCGCCGTTCACCGAGGGTTGAGCCCCCAGCTGCAGGCGGCCAGCAGGACTGCTGGAACCGCGGGGTGGCGGTCGGCCTGGCTGGTAGTCAGCAACTCAGTCTCTAAAGGGCCGCTAGCAAGGACGGCTAGCGCAGAAAAGGAACACAGCCTCTGAAGGTGGCTAGCAAGGACGGCTAGCTGAAGAGGACACAGTCTCTGGAGGTGGCTAGCAAGGACGGCTAGCTGAAGAGGACACAGTCTCTGGAGGTGGCTAGCAAGGACGGCTAGCTGAAGAGGACACAGTCTCTGGAGGCGACACTTCCGATCCACTGTGTGGGCTTCTGACGAACGAAACGGAAGCACTGGACTCTTCCCGTTCCGTTGTTTAAATCCCCCGCCCGTCCTTCCCCTTCCAATCAGCTGGAGCCAATCCCCCCGGCCTAGGCAGGCAAGGGATGCTTGGATTGGCCAGCCTGCTAGGCAGGCGGGGTCTCCTCGTCAATGCGCCAATCCGGCGCGAGTCGGCGGGGCTGGCTCACTGGTCCGCTCCAGCGCAGGGAGACGACGACGCCGGCGCCGCCATCTTGGCCGGCGTATCCCCTTCTCCGAGGCCGGCCTCGGAGCGGCTCGCGGCAGCGCCAGCCCCGTCGGCGGCTCGTCTTCGCCGCCCTGGATCCCGCGGCCTCCGTCGATCTTCACCCCCCGCTGCGGGAGCCCAGGTAAGGGCCCGGAACGGGACAGGATGGATCGTTGATTAGGCCTCACAACATCAGTGTCAAGTGCACAGCGACGATGGCAAGGTCTACCCCATTGAAAGATGCACTGCACAGTGAATGGGACACATTCTGATGTGCGTGTATCACTTTGGGAGAGACAGTTCCTGACAGAATGTACAGCAGTGCAATGTCAGCTGTGCCTTCTCTGATATGGCTGTCTGAGTACCCCACAACAATGCAATATCAGGGTTGAGATAGTCTAAAATGTAAAGCTACTCACATTCCTCCACATTACAATGCAGGGAACCAAGTCTGCACTGGCACAACCTAGGGAAATATGGAGATATATTATTTCCACTGATGCTGTAAACAATGATAATTGATCAGAATGTCTCTTGACAGGTATGTTCTACTCACTATGCAGGAGTCACCTCCCCTTTTTTTACGTTATAATGACTGAAGTTTTTGCAATGTTAATACAATAGGACTCTTCAGGTAATGTGCCGTGCCTATGTAATTTCAACAAATTGCATTGTCTCAGAGTCAAAGCGTTATGCTATACGTACGTTTGAAGATAAGATTCCCAATTGCTCAGCACATGATTGTGTTATAGCTCAGTAAAGGTAGTTCAAAGCTAGGAAAGCTTCCTGTGCCTAGATAGATGGCCAAACTGTGTGGGGAAACTGCTATTGTGTGAATGTAGGAGGCTGAACCATATGCAATGATGAGAAGTGCTGTGGCAGACCCAGCTGAGGCTGGCCTATAAGCATGTCTGAGTATATGGTGATGTCATCCCATATTTTTTAGGGTGTCACATTGCAGTGATACAGTCTATATGTGACTGTTCGAAGATAACCTCTGATATGTGTGGTTTATCTATTAAGAGATACGTTTTTTTTCTGCATAGGACAGAACAACATATTGGGATTGAGAAAGTGTTAGAGGAGACTACAAGACATTCCATATATCCTCTTCCCTCCAATGATCTGGGGATATGGGCACAGAGAGAGGATTTGAATGTGTGCAACTAACTGCTATCTTAGTTGCCTTGTGGTGAGTTGTTGGCCTTTCACCACACATTTTGCCTTCTTCAGTCATTTCCACCTGCCTCATCTGTTCAAACACACTCTCTGGTCCGCAATGATACTTTGTTATCAGATATCAGGGAACATTTGTTGTATGTCTCCCCATCTCTTTCTGGCTCTCCCCTGCTCTTTTCCATGTCCCCTCTTTCTTTCCCTATCGCTCTCTGGCTCTCCACTGCTCTTGTTCATGTCCCCTGGCTCGCCCCTGTTCTCCTCCTACTGTTTTCACACGTTCTCTTCTCTCCCTCCAGCCCGGGCCTCTTTACAGCAGCGCTGACAGAAGAAGAAAAAGAAGCGCGGGGCCGCAGCAGCGTTCAGACATGCGCTGTCGGCTCTGCTGGTCCTCTGCCCCCGGAACGGGAAATTGACGTCACGGGGCAGAGACCGGCAGAGCCGACAGCGCATGTCTGAATGCTGCTGCGGCCCCGCACTTCTTTTTCTTCTTATGTTATGCTGGCTCCGAGAGAAGCGGCGGCAGCGGATGAGTGTAGGTGTTGTTCCTGGCTGCCGCTGAGCTGCTCAATAGAAGTGGCAGCAGCAGAAGATTTCATCGTCGGGAGTCTCGGGGTACATTTGGAGAGGGAGGCAGGCGGGCCGCCGCGAAGCTCACAGCTGAGCCTCCCCAAGCCTCTTATTCGGGGCGCCTATGCCCTGTTCCTTTTCACCACAGCTGTACTGGTCTCACACTGAGATCTCCACATCCACAGATATATGGGGAAGATCAAGTAGGCTCAGGACCAGTGAACCCTCCATGTTTACAAGCTGTCTTTTAGCCTTCAGTAAGGTAATAGCTGGTGTCATCCAGGGGCGTAGCCAGACCTCGCGGTGGGAGGGGGCCAGAGCCCAAGGTGAGGGGCACATTTTAGCCTCACCCCCCACCGCCTCGCCGCTCCCCCTCACTTTGTTGCTTCCCCTCACCGCTTCATCACTCTCCCCGCAAAAACAAATACCTTTGCTGGCAGGGGTCCCCAATCCCTGCCAGCCGAAGCCTTCTTCAGTGCTGGTCTCCGGCGCAGCTGTGCTCGCTGCCTTGCTCTTTCTTCTTGCTGACGTCCTCCTGTACACGCTCCTTTACGTGAAACTGAGCCAGTTTCATGTAAAGGAGCGTGTACAGGAGGATGTCAGCAAGAAGAAAGAGCAGGGCAGCGAACGCAGTTGCGTCGGAGACCATCGCTGAAGAAGGCTTCGGCTGGCAGGGGTTGGGTACCCCTGCCAGCCAATCCAGGGGCCCGGATAAAATTTGCGGGGGCCCAGGCTGCCGTGTCCCCACCTAGCTACGCCCCTGGTGTCATCTGCTTCTAGTATTATAACTTGCATTGCACGCCTGTGCCTTGACAGTGCTCTTGCATGTTTGAATTCAACTCGCTGAAAAGGTTGCACTCATAGCAGTTGGAGCTGTATTGGCACATATTCCAATTTACCCAGTTGCAGCCAGGAGATCTGCACAACACTCTAGCCTTTATATGTACACACAAACGCTGTGTGGCCTTTACAAGTTTAGATCTCACTCATTGCAGTCAGTGCTGACAGTCCCATTGTCACACAATGTCCCCCAACTGCCAGCCTACAACAGGGTACTTCAGCCTCTGTAGACAGACCCCCCCTGTCAAATGCTCTTTGGTAATGGTTTGTGCTTATGTTGTCTGTACACATGCGAACAAACAGATAGTGTCTTTGCAAGCTTGGCAAAGATGTTACAACATGTGGAAACTTGGAAGAGCAGCTTGTGATGTCTGGACTGTTTCGTGCTGTGGGCAGCTCATCTGGTGAGCATTTGTCCCTATCAGCCTAGAGGAATAGGTTGCTCATACAGTATGCCACCACTCATCTCTTACAGTACATAGGCATCCTAGAGATAGTTTGTGCTGTGTGTGAATGTGCTATATCATGTCATCGGTCGCCAAGGGTAATTTGAAGCTTCCCAAAAGGTAGCGCACCTAGGAGAATAGTGTGGAAACACATGTGGAAGTAGAGATGTGTAATGGGCAGGTGCTATACTGCCTGTTTGGATCTATAATCTCTTGCCTATATGTAGTTTGTAACCATTATCCCCATCACTTTTGGCCCAGTCTTTTGGGGAGATGGTTCAGAGGGCATTATAAGTCCAGATCTACTGAAGGAAGGTAGTATCTACCTAGGGACAAGTGTCTAGGCCACTTGCTGTCATGTTGTACTGCCCAGCTGTGTTTACATGTCCCCTCCCCCCCCCCCCCCCCCCCCCCCGCTTCATCCAGGACAAAGAAAAGATAAGTCCTCAACAGTACTTGCTATCTCAGCGTGATATTGGGGACATTAAATTGTTAGATGGCAGGAGGAGCACATCAGTCTGTATAGACTGTCAACATAGATTGTGGAGCTCAAATAGTACTTGGGTTAACAGCAACCATGTGCTTAAGGCCTCGAGCCATGTAACTGGACAGAAAAAAATTATTAAATTATTCAATGAGTGGCACTGAGTGATAATGAGCACTATTGATCCTCTGGAGCCATTGTCTTCCATCACTGGAGGGGAGGATAGGACAGAAATGATCAATTGGTTTAACACCAATGTATAGGGCCCCCCTCATGAATGCAACACCAGTCAAGATTTGGATTGTCTGAAAAGTACTGGGGTGCTTGCCATGATAGTGGGAGATGTGGTCCCCTGCCTGCTCAGCTTTCTGCCTCAAACTTGGAGCTAAAGCATACCTTCCACTCTGCATATCTGTTGTGATGCTATCTAAAACTTAATGTGGCCTGAGCCTTGAGCTCTCTGTAATCACAGTAGCCTCATGGCTGCTCGATGCTAAATGACTTTCGGGCTCATTTTCAAAAGAGAATAACGCCCAAAATGTGGCGTAAGTCTGCATTTGGATGTTTTTCTCACAAAAACATCTAAATCAGTATTTTCAAAACCTATTTTTAGACGTTTTTCTCTGAAGTCCACCAGAAGTGCGTCCAAATCTCAAGGGGGAGTGCCAGGAGCGTGTTCAGGGCGGAACTTGGGTGTTCCTAAGACTTAGACATTTTTTAGCCATAATGGAACAAAACCGTCCAGGACTAAAACAGACGTTTTGAGCTAGAACTGTTTTCATTACGAATAAGGCACAAAAAGGTGCCCTAAATAACCAGATAACCACTAGAGGGAATCAGGAATGACCTCCCCTTATTCCCCCAGTGGCCACTAACCCCCTCCAACCCCCCCAAAATGTGATGAAAAACATTACTTACCAACCTCTATGCCAGCCTCAGATGTTTACTCCAGGGACCTGCATGCTGTTCTAATGGACCTGAGTATGTCTAGTGGTAGGTGCAGTGCGCTGCAGACAGGTGTACCTAGGTTCCTACCTCCCCCTACCTTTTACACTTGTTTAGGAAACTGTGAGTCCTCCAAAACTCACCAGAAACCCACAGTATCCACATATAGGGTCCCCCTTCACCTGTAAGGGCTATGGTAGTGGTGTACAGTTGGGGGTAGTGAGTTTTGGGAGGCTAAGAAGTCAGAACACAAGGTATGGGAGCAATAGTGAGATGTGTACTTGGGAGCAGTTTATGAAGTCCACTGCAGTGCCCCCTATTGCTGTCCTGGGATGTCAGGGGGACCAGTCTACTAAAAATGCTGGTTCCTCCTACATGCCAATGGCTTGATTTTGTGGGTTTTGCACTTGGACTTTGTATTTATTTATTTATTTATTGCATTTGTACCCCACATTATCCCACCTTTTTGCAGGCTTTTTTCGAAAATGGACCAAAAAACAAACAGTCCAAATCACAAAACGTTGTTCAGAACAGTCTTTTCAGAAACAAAAGATAGATGTTTTTCTTTTTTGAAAATGACCTTCTTTCCTATTTGGATTGTGGACATTTTTTTGCAAAACGTCCAAAGTCGGACTTAGATGTCATATTGAAAATGCCCCTCTTTGTTTCTTGCCAAAGTAGGTGTTATCCATAAACAACCCTGCCTCCTGTTCTCACTGTACTTGGCAATATGGCAAAGTGAATATGATTGAGGCAAGGGTCAGTGCCACATGGACCACAGCTAGATGTAAGTATGACTCATTACTCCAACAGTTCACATGGTAGTGTGCCTAACCAACTGATCTCTATAGGATGTCTGCCAGATTCACTGGGGATGGGAGTAGACAGGCTTGATGGTCCTCAGTGTTGCCTATTGAACTCAAGGAGGGTGTCTGGGCCAATGCTTAGCAGGGAATGGCGTGTAGCAGGGGCGTAGCTATGGGTGGGCCCAGGCCCACCCAATCACAGTTCAGGCCCACCCAGTTTCTCTTGATGCTCCAATCGGGATTCGGCTGTAGTCTGGTTCCAGTCCAAGCAGCAGGTAGCTCTCAGCAGTGGCGTCCCAAGGGCGGGTGCAGGTAGTTATGCTGCCATCCATGAACGTCTTCCGTGCGGACTGGTGCGGTGCTGCATGAGGTGACCCATCTCTCCCCCCGCCCCCCCCCCCCCCGACGTGCGGTATCGCTCTCCCTCCTCCTCACCCGGCTGAAATGCGTTATCAATTGTCCGGCGGCAGCGCTTGCTTAACAAGCAGCAAATCGCTCCGGAACGCGGCCCGGGGGCGGGGCGGCCAGGAGGGAGGGGAGATGGAGTTCCGTGACGTCACGCCGCCCAACCCGGCACCCGCGCGCGCTCAGGCTTGCCCAGGCCGTTTTGGGACGATGGCTGGTAGTGCGTTTTGAGGCAGTTTGCAATGGGTTGAGGTAAAGGTGAGGGCTATTTTGGGGGAGGTGCAGTTGCAACTTGCAGGGCTAAGGCAATTGCTTGGGGATCATTGTGGGTGCGTTTTTTTAATATATGGGGCTATTAGTAAGATGGAAGTACAATAGTTTTTAAAGCTGGGGCAGGATGTTGAGGGGAGAGGGGGTGGAGGGATGCCAGACCCAAGGGAAGAGTGGTGGAGAGAGGAAGGAAAGCAATGACAGGGGAATGGGAAAAAGGGGGTGTGGGTGGAGAAAGGAGTGAGAGTGATGCCAGACCAAAGGGAAGCAAGAGGGGAGAGAAAGGTGGGACGCATGAGGGAGAGGAGACTGGGAAAAAGCTGGATCTGGGGTGGGGGAGAACAAGATGCAGTACTATGAAGCAGGGGAGAGAAGAGGGAGAGATATACTGGCCCCGGGGTGGGAGTGCAGGAGAGAGAGAGAGAGCAGGGTGAGGAACATGGGAAGGGGACACAGAGGGCAGATTCTGAACATGGGGGGGTGGGGGAACAGGGATGGGAACACAGAGCAAATGCTGAACACAGGGGGAATAGGGACAGGGACACAGAGGGGAGGTTATGGATAGGAGAGATAGTGAGTCAGAGGAAATGACAGTGGACATAGAAAAAAGTCAAATAGACAGGATATAAGCAGAAGATGGATATGGACGGAGTACATTGAGAGGAGAAATAAAGATGGAGAAGGGGGAGATACTGGAATGAATCATGTAAAAAGGAGAGAGGGAGACAGGCAGGATAGAAGGGAAAGAAAAGGCAGGCAGTGGATGGAGGAGGCAGAGAAAGCAGACAGCTGGATGAAAGGGAGAGAGAAAGAGAACAGATGCTGGATGGAAGGGAGAGAGTGAAGAGATGACAAGGAAAGCAGAAACCAGAGACAACAAAGGTAGAAAAAAAGATTTATTTATTTATTTATTTGCCTTAGAATAAAGTAGTATTGTAGCTGTGGTGATAAATAGAAAATGAAAATAAGGTGATATGTTTGTTGGACTATTTTATTACATTTTTGACCAACTTTCCGAGACCAAAACCTCCATCCTTAGGTCAGGACAGGACCGTAACAGCAATATACTGTACTGACCTGAGGAAGGAGGTTTTGGCCTCTGAAAGCTAATTGAAAAAGTATTAGTCCAATAAAATGGTATTATCTTATTTTCTATGTTTTGTTTTATGTCTGTTTTTTAATTTGTAAAGTGTTGATTGGTATTTGTCAGTTTTTTCAAGTTTACTTCTGCTATCTTTATATTTTGCACAGTACTAGGAGACATGCATCACTGTTTCTGTGGTGTTGCATTGTATGCGGAATCTGGCCTCTTGGGGGTTCAGTTTAATTTTTGTCTACATATTTCTATTTTAGTTTGTGGTTACTTATTCTATACTTGGTGAGGATGTATCTGTGTTCTATGTTTGTGAAAAAGACATGATTTTCTGTTGGCAGGATCATTTTTACTAATGTCTTGTTTAGTTTTACAATGGGTGTATTGATGTTCTAGTGCTCACTGCAATGTTTTAAGATGTTGCGTTTCCTAGGTACATACTTGTTGTGTAACTCATATTAGTAAAAATAATATTTTCATATAGAGGAGAGGGTGTTAAAAAATGATCGGCCCCGGGTGTCAAATACACTAGGTACGCCACTGGCTCTCAGTTCTATATTTTTAAATGTTTGTTATAAAGCAATGTTTGAAGGATATATGCCATTGCTGTTATATTACAGGATCTTGTCATGAGATGTTTTCTGTTATTGCAGACTTAAGTCTGGTCAAGTTTAAGATATGGGATAATGTAACTGGTTGGTTTTTTTTTTTCCCATTATCTATGTATGTGATTTATATTGATGCAGACTACTTACAAATCTATCATCAAATGTATTCTAAGGCTTTATTTTGTAGTGTCCCAAGAAACACTACTCATACACACAGTGCCCACCCATATTAGTTCTGGGCCCACCCAAAATGGTGGGTCTGGCTACGCCACTGGCGTGTAGATGTGTTTGTGTGTTCCAACCTGCTATGTCTGTGTCTAACTCAAACATAGATGGTTTCATGTTGACATCTGACCACAAACAACACTCTGTATCCAGAAATTGGTGTTTGTCCATCAGTCATACTAGACAAACAGTAGGAGTGGAAAGAGGGATGATGCATAACAGTTTGTGTTTGTCCCAAACTGTTAGAGGTGGTAGCAAAGGAGCAAGGGGGTCATAATGAGGAGCACCACTTTGGTAGGTATGGTGTTAAAGAATCATATGGTTGTTTACTCTGGAAATACCACATCTTCTGTCTCTAATTCTTACCCACGTGCCATCATCAATTCTTCACGTATTCAGAGGATGTGGGGCTTGGGGGGGGGGGGGGGGAGGAGCCACTCTGGCATCTGTGCTAAGTTACTGGTTCCCTAACCTTATCCTGGAGGCACCCCAGCCAGATAGTTCTTCAGGATGTGCACAATTAAGATTCATGAGATAGATTTGCATGCTGTGGAGGCAGTGCAAGCAAATCTTTCTCATGAATATTCAGGGTGTAGATTCTGAAAAACTGACAGGCTGGGGTGTCTCCAGAACCAGGTTGGGGAACCACTGTGCTATGCCCTCTGCCATTCCTCCTCAAAGAGATCTCTGAACCACAGGGGAGGGGTGAAGACATCTAGGCGTCATTAGGCTGCAATATGGACAGATTATCACAATTCTCTCTGCTCACTTCTCCTATCTGCAGCCCTTCTCTCCCCCAGATAGTACAGATCTAGAGTCCACTGGTTTGCCCACCAAGATGTACAATGAAACTGGCCATGTTTTGGTACCCCCCCCCCCATCATACAGTACCAGAAGTATGCTGTGGACACTATGGTAATCGTTACAAATGAGACCACTCATAAACTTGTATTTGTTGCTTTTATTGACCAATGTGTAGTTACTCTATGACAGTATCTTTCATGTAGCTAATACCTTTGCATTTATCATACAGCTTGAGTTTCACAGCCTAGTTAGTATTTCTCAATCTTCCCCTAGGTCAAACTAACAGCTGCCTAGTTATTTTGGCCTGGCCCCTGCCCTATTTCCACTTGCCCCTATATTACTCCAAATCCTGGGGAAGAAAGAACATTTTTCAGGTCCATCACACATGACAGTACAGAATACCTCCAGTTTGATAGTACATAACTTGCTGTGATTTCATGTCATTAATGCCATCCTGCCTATCATATCATATATTTGTCCATGTGGCCATGCTTTCCTGAATTACCATAGACTCTGATTCTGTGTCTCCTTAATAGGATCCACTCTGTACACAACAAACTTATGTGCACAAATCCCTCTCTCTCACATCATAACTATATGGCCTCATTTGTTTTGATATCAAGGCAGCCAGCAGATGTGTTCATTTAGATCTTCATTTACACCTCATTGTAGATAGACCTCTGCAATGTAACAAGGACACACATAAGAAACAATGTTGGCACACATTTCTCAAACTGTTGTTAAATATGCAGCTGGAGCCGAGCCATACATACAGAGACTCCCATTTGCACTAACCTGTCTACAATGACCTCTCCACATCAGGATCTGCTTCATGTCCAATAGGCCGTTTGTTACAGCTGTGTTACCTATTTGGGGTCAGACAAAGGGAAAGGCATCAATAGTTTCAAATATGTTGGTTATGTGATGAGGTTCACCTGTCACATTATGTTTTGGCAGAGGTCAGCTATGACATAGCCGGGTGGCAGGCTCTTCTACTGGGTGGTTTGGCTGATCATTTTGGAGTTATCCTGTAATGTACAAACCTCGTGTAGGGTAGGAAGTATGAAGGCATCTTACCTACAACATAGATTCTGGCTGCAAATAGAGAGCAGACTCTATATCCAGTGTGTGCTGCAGGTCGAGGGCAGCTGTGGGGAGTGGCTTCCTGGATCTTGGCCCCTGTGGCAAAAAAGAGAAGGCTTCATTGTGAAGTGAGGCACACACTGGTTGATTAAAAAGGTGGCTGTAGGAACTAACACTCAGGGCATATCTTGGTGTCAATGTACTCACTCATCTAAGGGCCTGATGTCATTGGTTAGGGTCCTGTGTCACCACATGATTTGTAGTGCCTACAGGAGACACCAAATAGCTGCAGACATTTTGGGACTGTACCCTCTGAGGTCACACATCCATTGAACAGCTTTGGCACTGCAGGGAGTGAAGCTGCAAGGGCCACAAGGGTTCACAAGCACCTGCAATGAGGATGACTGTCTATAGACTGCTGGAGCCTGATACTGGCTGTCAGGTGGAATGGGTTCAGGACCCAGCACATGTGGAAGGCCAGAAGGGGGTTTGTACCTGAGGAGATCAGGACATATAGCTGCTCACCAGTTATCAAATAACTGTTTTACATGGCTTCAGGCAAAGAGCTTTCTCTCTCTCTTCTTCCGGACTGAAACTGGGGGAAAAAAAACAGTACAATCCAATGAAAAGAGCTCCTGGGCCAATCAGAGCCCAATCAACAAGTTAAAAAAACTGGTAACATCACTGAAGGCAGTTCCTTTATGTGTGTGCTAACTAAGGGGCAGATGCACTAAACTTAACAAGCCATTAACGAGCAAGTAGGAAACCCTGGCATGCACTAAAGGCCATTTTATGATCACGGTAGCAGCTAGCGAAAACGGAATGCAGATGATCCAAAGGCTATTGCAAGGCTATTATAATGAGATGCACTACGGTTTTCCGATCCTCTTACCGTAAAAAAACCTAACAGGAGGTCTACACCTCTCGTTGGGGCAAATCGGAAGAAAAATATGTAGTTAGGGACGTCCTTTTTGGACATCCTTCACCTGAAAAAAAAACCCCACTCCAAAGACGTTCTTTTTGGATGTCCTTCTAAAAATCTGTGCCACCCGAAAGGAAGACACCGCGCTGCTCACCCCCTCCACGGCTTGCTGCAGGAAGGCTCCGATGCGGCTCAATCGTAGCAGGAGAGTGCAGTTGAGGACGTCCATCCAAAAAGACGTCCTTTTTGGACGTCCCTCCCCCCAATAATAAAAACGTCCTTTTTGGACGTGCTTCACTCAGCTAAGAGACCTTGAAGTCTCTCAGCCAATCACAACACGTTTAGCTGAGCTAAACACGCTGTGATTGGCTCAGAGACTTCCAGGTCTCTCAGCTGAGTGAAGGACGTCCAAAAAGGACGATTTTATTATTGCAGGGGGGAGGGGAGGACATTCTTTATGGATGTCCATGATGAGCACTTGCCTTTTTTTTTCCTTTATGCTGCCACCCCCCCCCCCCCCCCGAGGTCACCGTCGCCGCTCCCCCGTGCATTGAAATCACAGCTTCCCGCAGCCCCGGCCTCCCCGCTATCCTCCGTGACCCCCCCCCCCCCGAGGTCAAGGTCATCATCTTCGCAGCCGCAACTACCCCCTCCACTCGCCCCCCTCCTGCCACAGGGCCAGGCCCTCACAGCGCCTCTCACCTCTGTGTGAAGGCGCTGCAGCAGGCAACAGCAGATCGCCTCCCTTCGGACTTCCCTCCTTCCCTCCCTGAGTCCCGCCTCCCTTCGGACTTCCCTCCTTCCCTCCCTGAGTCCCGCCCTCGTAGAACTACGTCAGATGAGGGCAGGCCAGGGACGGAAGGAGGGAGGCCCGAAGGGAAGCGATCTGCTTTTGCCTGCTGCAGCGCCTTCACACAGAGGTGAGAGGCGCTGTGAGGGCCCGGCCCAGTGGCAGATGGAGGGGGGGCGAGTGGAGGGGGAGTGGCAGTGGCAACAACCTTGATCTCAGAGCGCCGGTGGAGGGCGGGGCACGGAGGATGGTGGGGAGGCCGGGGCTGCGGGAAGCTGTGATTTCAATGCAGGGGGGAGGGGGGGCGGCGGAAGGGAAAAAAAAGAAAGCCAAGTGCTCGCCAGGGACATCCATAAAGAATGTCCTCCCCCCCCCCAATAATAAAAATGTCCTTTTTGGACGTCCTCCACTCAGCTGAGAGACCTGGATGTCTCTGAGCCAATCACAGCGCGTTTAGCTCAGCTAAACGTGTTGTGATTGGCTCAGAGACTTCAAGGTCTCTTAGCTGAGTGAAGCACGTCCAAAAAGGGCGTTTTTATTATTGGGGGGGGGGGGGGACATCCAAAACTCTATATAACATAAATGTGAAATAACACAGTCATATGGACAAATGTAACTTACATTTACATCAACTGTATACAAGACATTTTAAATAGTCTTTTACCACCTAGAGTTTTTTTTTGTGATTATGCTATTACATTGTGTGTTTTCAAACATTTTTATACAGACTCCTGAGGCAGGCCAGATAGAAACACAGCAGTGTCGATTGTTGGAAAATAATCTTTTAGATCCATGGGCGCATCATCTGTGCATTTTTTGAGTCACCATCACTATTTTTTGTGTGTCTTCAAGTCTGCAAGAGCTTCAGTTCTTCTTTGTGTAACATCACCTTAACATTTGCCAGCTCAGGGGTGGGTTTGACGGTTTTCAGCAGACTTCTTGTCAATTTGGCACATTAAAGTGTGGGGTTTGGCCTCTTTTGCAAGGAGAAGGAAGCCCATACAAGTTTCAAGTGCTGTAGTGAGAAACAAATATATGCGAGTCTGAGCAAAACCGAAAAAGTAAAAGCACACATCGATGCCTGTTGTCCTGCACTTAAATATGAGCCTTTCAAAAATGTAAGTACAAACAATTTTTGAAAGACTCACATTTAAAGGCACAGAAGAACAGCACTGATGTGTGCTTGCACTTCGGTTTTTTATCTGGACATGCGCACAAGAGCTGCACTTGCCAGAAAACCTTTGTGCACATGTGCCAGGCACGTTCTTCCCTCTGCTTTTGGTTTACTAGCATGAATTAAGTGTGCATAGCATTTGCATATAATTTCATCTGAGCATTGCTGCATTATGTTTCTGTGTTCATTCTGCGTTATGGGCTTTTGCATTATGGGAGTTTTTCACTAAAGCTTAGCTCATGTTATCTGCAGCAGGGCCCATTTTATTCCTATGGTCCCCGCTGCAGATAACTCGAGCCTTGGTGCCTAGTTTTGAGGGGCAGAAACAATTAGGGGTCTTGCTGGCAGTAAGAGGGGGAGAAAACTGCAGTTGGAGTGACAGATGGAGTAGGTGAAGCTGGAACCTGAGGAGAGAAAAGGTAGGAGGGAATTTCAGGCCTTAGGATGGGAAAATTCTGTGCAAAAACACTACAAATAATCAATGCAGAATTTTGCAGAATTCCACCAGGAGTACTTTTATAATCATTCCATTTATTCATTTTAATAATTTAAATATTTATTGAAAAAGTGTAGAAACAATTTAGTTCTGGTTGAGCTTGACTCTTTCCCTCTGGGAGAGTTAATTTTCAACGAATTTGATTTCTGAATGGACTATACTTTAAGGAAATTTTCATTCAGAGATAAAAATAACTTTGCATAATGATAACATTAAAGCAAGCACATAAAATGGTAGAAACATAAATCCAGTAGCCTGATAGATGATGTACAGCATGCATCTACTGTACCTTTAAGAACAGGATCCTAAAATCTGCAAGGTCAGACGTTCTGACAGAAGAATAAAACATGCCTTATTTGTAGTATATATCAATCAACCAGAATTCAGCACTTAAGAATTGAACATCACCTTATTGCACTGTTTCACTATGTTAGAGCTAGAGCGGATGCTGTGCTGCAGGAGGAGGAAGTGTGTAACTAGTGTGAAAATGGAAGTGACTGTGCCACTGTACAGGCTGCTAGTGAGATCTGTGCTCAGTTTTGGAGAATGGTCTTCCAGATGAATGCAGGCAAAATAGAAGTAGTGCAGAGAAAGGCTGGCAAAATCGTGTACAGTCTGCATCAGAAGCCCCATGAGATAAGACTTAGAAGTGTAGAAAGAAAAGTAATCAAACAAGTTGTAGGTCTTACCATTTCATTGGACTAATTTTGTTTCCTTACTGCAGAGGAGTATTTATAAAAACTTCTCAATGTAGCTACAGTACAATGGTTTCAAGCATCATACGCTCATAGAGGTCTTGGGTTGTCTGTATATGTTGGGGTTGGGAGTAGACAGAGGTGATGAGACTATAACACTTCACAGTTAACATGTCCTATATCAGATAATGGGGTAAGAAAATCAGTCTCTCTATTAAGTCCTTCTGTGTTTCATCACCAGGGCTGGTCCAACCCGGTAAGCAGGCTAAGCACTGCAGGGGGGCACCTGCCTTCAAGGGCGCTGCTTTGCAAGCAAGCAAGCTCTGCTGAGGCTTTTGTTTTTCAGTATCTAATCTGTGCTGCTCAACTCAGTCTGGCTCCAAAGTAGGAGCTGCCAGCTCTCTGTCCCGTCCCCTAACCCCTCCCAAGCAGAGAAATATCCTCCTTGTGTTTGTCAGAGGACCTCACTGCTCCAACTGAATCTGGCTCCGAAATAACTTGTTGGGAGCTCAGCTAACCTCTGCCCCCTGTCCCCCACCTGGTGACAAGAAGGAAAGCCTGAGGAGGCTCCTGCAAAGGCACTCACTATGAGCTCAGGAGCTAAGCAACAGCATAGTATTCTCTGCAGCCACCCCTTCAACACATTGGGATTGAGAGTGAAACTAGGAGCTGGAATCCAGCCCAGAGAGGGCTCAGAGACAGCACAGCAGAGCCTGAACCCTTGTTTTGTCAGAGACTGCTGTTTAGTGCTGCACCTGACCCACCCTTTTTCCACCCCCACCCCAACACAGTCAGCAACTCACAGGACAGGAGGGCTAGATGGCTGCTTTCAATTCCTAACCATCACCAATCTCCTATCTCTCATTCCCACTTCAGTAACTCCTGTTAGTCTGTCCTACTCAGATTGTAGAATATGTTAGTTTATGCTGATTAAGTCTGTCCTAGCTAGATCCTAAGCTGTGCTCGATGGTGTTAGTCTGACCAGTTGACTGTAAGGATTGCTAGTTGTCCTAATTAGATTACTAGAGGTGTTAGTCTTGTTAGTTGTGCTAGTCTGTTTGTCCTATCTAGATTGTAAGCTCGTTTGAGCAGGGACTGTCTCTTCATGTGCAAATGTAAAGTGCTGCGTATGCATAGTAGCGCTATAGACATGTTAAGTAGTAGTAGTAGAGTGGGCCTGGGGGGAGGAATGGGGATGGATGAGAGGATGAATGGGAGTGAGGGAGCCTGGATGGGAATGGATGAGGGGATGAATGGGAGTGAGGGGTGGGGTGGGGAGGTATTATGCTGTATGAGAGAATGTAGAGGAGGGAACAGGGAGATGGAGGAATGCTGAGTATAGATGCTGGGGGTGGGGAGGGAAAAAGAGGGTTGGGTATGAAGGGAGAAGGCTGAGGAAGAGAGACTATAGGGAATGGGGAGGCTATTGTGCTGCATACAGAGTCTAACTTCTTAGGATTTCAGGTTAATTTTTGAAGAATTTGAAGAGGGGCTATCTCTGTTCTGCATGTGTGACTGCAAGGCCAAGTGTCTGAATAGGGATCTGTTTGTTAGATTCTGCAATTTTGATAACACATTGTTTTTCAGAGTTGGCAAGACTGTCTGTTCTCCTAATTCCTGGTCTGTGTGCTAAGTTATTTTTCTTCTATACTGGTGTAATATTTTCAATGATGCCATGGCTGGTAAAAGGGGTGTGTCTACTGTGGGGGCAGAATCATAGTGATCCCGCCCCTGGATGGGTAGGGGCGCCGACTAATAGATTGCAGGAGGGCGCTAGAAACCCTAGGGCCGACCCTGTTCATCATTCTAATTTCAGATATTTCCATTCCTTTTAAGCACCCTGATTGTAAAACAGCCTAAGACCTGGATGAGTCTGAACTGTTTAAACCCAGCATAACTGTACTGTTTCATCACTAATCTCCTTAAAAGCTTATCATAAACACATTCAATTAGTCCTTTAAAAGAATCTCAACTACAACTTGCTTGTTGACCCCTATTTCCACATATAAAGCTCCATTTTCCACAGGGCATCTAGGTGTTTATGACATGTTTTCTGGTTCTCCAAAATATATGGCTGATTTGATCAGTCTTGGACAAGCCAGCTCTCTTTATTCTTTTCTTCACTCTGCTGGTCAGCCAGTTAGACTACTGTAATTCATTATACAATGGTAAATCATTATCACTGAAACATCATCTTCAATCTGTATAAACTTGTGACCACTTGGAACTTTGATCACATTACTCCATTGCTAAAGGAAACCCATTGGCTCCCAATTTTCTGCCAGGCACTTGTGACCTGGCTTGGCCACTGTTAGAAACAGGATACTGGGCTAGATGGACCATTGGTCTGACCCAGTGTGGCTACTCTTATGTTCTTAATTTCTTACCATATTACATTAAAACAATTTTAATTTTTATTGCACTAAACCTTCTATACTGGTTTTCTGCATTATTTAAATTACATGTTGCTCCCATACATCCCAAGACAATCCTTATGCTCTCAGGATAAAAATAATCTCTTCTACCTCTTGCAGCTACATTCTACCTCAGCATTGTTGAATGTTTTCCTCCAATATCTTAGGATTTAGTACAATTATAAACATTTTAAAAAGGATTGAAAATGTATTGTTTCTTTAAAGCATTTGAGGATTTCTTTTTAAAGAGTAAGCACCTAAAGGCCCATTTTTACATTTTGAGTTATTTAAAAAAAAAACTATTTTTTTTTTTTTGTGTTACAGGTACATTACCCTCTCAACAGTCCTATAAAGCCCCGGCTGAAATGAGCGGTTTTCTGACATTTGTGCCTCAGAAACAGTACAAAAACAGATGGGGAAATTTTGTAAAATATACATGTATTCCCACTTATAATCAGAAATACATGTGTAATTTTTCAAACTGCCCAAATCACGCCTAAAACACACTATTCTACAGCATGTGTCCATGTAAATAGCTGCACTATGAAGTCGGTATTTACAACATGTGAATGCCTTTTATACATATATATGCTGCTATTTAAGCTTAAAATTACATCCGTGGAGGGGCATAATCGAAAGGGACACCAAGTTTTGCTGAGGACATCGTCATGATACGTCCTGGCGAAGAGGCAGGGAAACCCATATTATCGAAACAAGATGGACATCTATCTTTCGTTTCAATAATATGGTCAGGGACACCCAAACCTTGAAATTTAGGTCGTTCATAGAGATGGTTGGCCCTAGACTTGGCCGTTTCTGATTTTCGGCGATAATGGAAACCAAAGACGCCTATCTCAGAAATGACCAAATGCAAGCCCTTTGGTCATGGGAGGAGCCAGCATTTGTAGTGCACTGGTCCCGCTGACATGCCAGGACACCAACCGAGCACCCTAGGGGGCACTGCAGTGGACTTCATAAAATGCTCCCAGGTACATAGCTCCCTTACCTTGAGTGCTGAGCAGTGGCGTAGCAAGGGCGGGCCGGTGGGGGCGGTCCGCCCCGGGTGTCAACGGGTGGGGGGTTGCATCCGTCCAACCCCCCCCAGCGCAGCACCTCCCCCCTGACACGGTCCCCACCTGCCTACGAGCTCCATTCATCTGCAGCGCTGCTGTAAAGAAGAAATCGCTTCGTCGGCCCTTCCCTCACTCACTGTGTCCCGCCCTCTGACGTAACTTCCTATTTCCTCAAGGGCGGGACACAGTGAGTGAGGGAAGGGCCGACGAAGCGATTTCTTCTTTACAGCAGCGCTGCAGATAGATGGAGCTCGTAGGCAGGTGGGGATCGTGTCGGGGTGGCACTATGCCGGTGGAGGTGGTCCACGCTGGTGGGGGGGGGGGTGTCGTATTGGTCTGCACCCGGGGGGGGGGGGGTGCAGCGGCGATCCGTCCCGGGTGGCAGCCGCCCCCGCTACGCCACTGTTGCTGAGCCCCCTAAAACCCACTACCCACAACTGTACACCACTACCATAGCCCTTACGGGTGAAGGGCGGCACCAAGATGTGGGTACAGTGGGTTTGAGGGCTCACATTTACCACTACAAGTGTAACAGGTAGGGGGGATGGGCCTGGGTCCGCCTGCCTAAAGTGTACTACACCCACTAAAACTGCTCCAGGGACCTGCATACTGCTGCGATGGACCTGAGTATGACATTTGAGGCTGGAATAAAATATTTTTTAAGATATTTTTTGAGGGTAGAAGGGAGTTAGTGACCACTGGGGGAGTAAGGGGAGGTCATCCCCGATTCCCTCTGGAGGTCAACTGGTCAGTTCGGGTGGTGGGGAGTGCTGGCTTCAGCAGCTGGAAATGAGCTGCTGACTGCCCAAGGAATGAGACTGCTAGGAGGACTTCAGAGAGTACTGTTCAGCTGGTGAAGTCTGGGAATCTCTTCCCCTTCTCCCCAGCACAGTCCATCCCTTCCTCTCCTCAATTTCCCTTCTCAGTGGGGCCCCAGTGTGGCAGCTATCCTCACAAGCTGCCTATGGCTACCCCAAAGCTTTTCCTCTGCTGCAATTTGCCCCCTTTGATGCAACTTCCAGTTTGTGCCTGGGAAGATTGAGGCAGAGGAAAAGTTTCAGGGCAGCTGCAGGCAGTTTGTGAGGATGGCTGCCACATTGGGGCACGTTTGAGAAGGGAAATACATTTTAAAGACCAGGAAAGTGAGGGGAGGGGAGGGGAGGGAGACAGACAGACTGTGGTGGGGAGAAGGGTAAGAGCAGTGGCGTACCAAGGGGGGGCGGTGGGGGCGGTCTGCCCCGGGTGCACACCGCTGGGGGGGGTGCCGCAGCGTGCGCCTGCTGCGAGAGTTTGCTAACTTCTCTCGTTCGCTGCAGCTCCCTCTGCCCCAGAACAGGTTACTTCCTGTTTCAGGGCACAGGGAGCTGCAGCGAATGAGCAAAGTTAGTAAACTCCCAGCAAGCGTGCGCTGCGGCACCCCCTCCCCCAGCGGCATTCACCCGGGGGGGCTCTTTCGCGGGGGGTCTTTTGCCGGGGGGGGGGGGGTCCGCGCTGCATCGGAGGGGGGGGGGTGCTGCACCCGGGGGGCGGAGCGCCGCCCCCTAGGAACGCCACTGGGTAAGAGATGCCCGGAATGCGTGGTAGCAATGGCAGGTGGGGAGATCGGGGGGGGGGGGGGGAGGAGAAAAGGTCCACCTCCTTAATTTCTGCCGTGGGTTCCAGCATGCCTAAAACCAGCCCTGATTGCCCCTCTCTGTCTCTCTCTTCTATGCAGTATTGCTCCTATCTCCCCCCCCCTCTCCTTCTGTGCAATATTGTCCCAAGCCCTGTTCCCATCTAGTATTACACTGTCTCTCTCTCTCTCTCTCTCTCTCTTCCTCATCCAGCAATGCCACCATTTCTTCCCCCTCCCATCCAGTATTGCCCTTTTCTGTTTCTTACTCCCCTCCTCCCTCCACTATGCAATATTGCCCCTGGGCCCTGCCTCTTTCTCTTCTTTCTTCCCCACTTCCTACCACCCAGATTAGCTAATTAATGAAAAAGTATTTCAGATTCTAAATAATGTTTATTTGTTGTTATTTTTATCTTGGGGTAGGAAAAGGCCTCAGATATAAAGTGCCCAGAACTCTTTAATCATTGGCCTAACAAACCTCTCCAATTCTTTCCTCTATTGAGACTCATAAAATAGTCCCTTTCAAACAAACAAGGTGAAAATTTGAGATGGTAACAGAATTGATGAAAACAATAACGGAATTCAAAAATGAGTGGGATAAACACAAAGGAATCCTATATAGAAGGCACAGAACCAAACAAGCTTATCGGTACATATTTAAATGGCAACACCAGTAATTGGGAAGCATAGCCAGTGCTGGGCAGAGTTCTATGGTTTGTGCCCTGATCATGGCTGGAAAGATTCAGCTTCAGTTACTGGAGAACAAGGCCAGTGCCGGGCAGACTTCTATGGTGTGTACCCTGAAAATGGCAAATCAAGATCAAATGTACATATGTAGTATCACATCATACCTTATGCTATGAGTTTATCTTGTTGGGCAGACTGGATGGATCATACAGGTCTTTATCTGCAGTTATCTACTATGTTACCATGTTACTATCTTGTTCGATGGCAAAAATAGCTGTTCATCTCAATACAGCTAAATAATTCTCCAAAGCTGTCAACATTTTTTCAGTACGCAGACTGCTTTGTCTGGAAATAGATCAGAGCTTATATCTTATTAACTTTAAATTAGAGAATGACACGGGGATGGGGACCCACGGTAAACCGCAGGGATGGGGATGGGAACAGAGCCCGCAGGGTTGGGTGGGGACAGATCCCGCGGGGACAGGGTAGGGACAGGGACAGATCCCACGGGGACAGGACAGGGATGGTGTCACGGTGGTGACTGTCTCCTTGTCTGTGTTCACCTTGCCCTCTGGTGGCCAGAACTGGTGGCTGCTATGGACTGTCTCATGTTCCAGACTTTAGCCCAGTTTGGTCCAGATCCTCCGGGCTGCCAGACTTGCTTTTCTTGTTTGTGCCTGATCAGTGCCCGTAGCTGCCTTGTGATTCCTGCATCTGAACTTCAGCGCTGATGGGTTTTATTAATCACCTGGAAACTTCTGTGTTTGCCTTTGCATCGTCTAAGGTCCCTGGTATGTTGGTGCTTTGTTGCACTTCTGCCTAGTCTGATTTCTTGTCTGAGTTTCTTGTCCAGTTCTAGTTAGTCTGTGTATAGTTTAGCTTAGGTTTATTGCTTATTCCTAGTCTTGTTCCTGGTCTGTATTCCTTATCTAGTTTCTGTCTGTGTTCTTGCTTATTGGCTGCCTTGCAGGCTTTCAGTTCTGACTCATTGTCTGTCAGTGTTTGATCCCTGTTTCAGGGGCTGCTTGGCAGCTTTCAGTTCCTGTCCTTTAGCTGTCCAGTTCCTGCCCTGTCCGGTAAGTCCCTGCCGGCTGCCTGCACCCAGGGCCTCAACTCCTGGGGAAGGGCGGTCAAGTGCAGGTGAAGTCCTAGCTGTTCCGGTCAGAGTTCTGTCTTGTCCCGGGTGTGGGGTGGTTTTGCCTGCCAACTGCCACTCCTCAGCAGTGGTCCAAGGACTCACGAACCTAGTTTTCCGCCTTGAAAACCTAACAGAATGCAAAGGCCATGAGCTCGGCAAAATCATCTTCCAGCTGGGTTTCCAGCCCAGAACTTTTGCCCCTGTTGGCAATCCGGGTTACCGCCTGGTGCAGCTCCTGCTTCCTATGTGAAGTTCGGTTCTGGTGTTGGTCTTTTCATGACCCTTGAGGAATATCGAAGAAAACTTTTGTCTGACCCACTCTTGAAGAAGCAGCCTGTAGCGTCAGCAGAGAGGAAGCGTATCCGGCAGCTTGGGCTCACTGTAAACCCAGTTTCTGCCATTGATCCTAGGACCCCGCTCTGGGAATACCGCTGCCTACTTGTCTCCAACCCAGCCCTGCAGGATACTCGGGAAGCTGCTGTTGAAAGAAAGCGTCTTGTGAATTCCGAGGTCCAGGCTTACCATCAATCCATCCTGAGGGACGCTCTCAGCCGAGATCCTGAGTCCAGATCGAGTCCCAGTTCCAGCCTAGATGCTGAGTCCAGACCAAGTTCCAGCCATGAGGCTAAGTCTAAGACGAGCTCCAGTTCCAGTCCAGATGCTGAGTCCTAGCCAAGTTTCAGTTCCAGCCAAGCTCGGAGTCCGGTCCAAGTGGTGCGTCCAGCCAAATCTCTGAGGCCAGGCCTAGTGGCACGTTGTACCGAGCCTCCGATTCCAGTCCAAGTGGCGCTTCCACTGAAGCCTTTGAGTCTAGTCCGCGTGGCACTTTTAATTGAGTCCCCGATTCCGTCCAAGTGGCGATTCCAGTCAAGCCTCAGATTCCTGTCCGAGTGGCACTTCGTGCTGAGACCACACCGAGTTCCAGCCAAGTTCCAGTTCCAGCCCAGATGCGGAGTCCAGGTCGAGTTCCAGTTCTAGCCCAGATGCTGAGTCCAATCCACGTTCCAGTTCCAGCCAAGATGCTGAGTCTGGATCGAGTTGCAGTTCCGGCCAAGATGCTGAGTCTGGATCGAGTTGCAGTTCCGGCCAAGATGCTGAGTCTGGATCGAGTTGCAGTTCCGGCCAAGATGCTGAGTCCGGATCAAGCGGGCAGTTCCGGCCAAGATGCTGAGTCTGGATCGAGTTCCAGTTGTGGCCCAGATGCGGAGTCCAAACCAAGTTCCAGATCCAGCCAAAAGACTGAGTCCAGACCGAGTCCCGTTCCAGCTTAGATGCTGAGTCCAATGCCGAGTTCCAGTTCCAGCCGAGATGCTGAGTCCAAGCCGAGCTCCAGTCCCAGCCGAGATGCTGAGTACCATGCCAGTTTCGAGTCCAGTCAAAATGTTGAGTTCACTCTGGGTTCCAGCTCCAGCCAAGAGGCAGATTCCAGTCTTGATTCCAGTCTTGATTCCAGTCCTGATTCCAGTCCTGATGCCAGTCCGGGTTCCAGTCTTGACCCCTGTTCAAGCTCCAGCCTAGCTACCCTGGGATATGTTTTGAAGCTCCTCTGTAGGTTCACCATTGTTACCGATGTAGACCTGAATTCCCCGTGGAGGTCGGGCCTTGAGGGGAGGTACTGTCACGGTGGTGACTGTCTCCTGTCTGTGCTCACCTCGCCCTCTGGTGGCCAGAACTGGTGGCTGCTATGGGCCATCTCATGTTCCAGACTTCAGCCCAGTTCGGTCCAGATCTTCCGGGCTGCCAGACTTGCTTTCTTGTTTGTGCCTGATCAGCACCTGTAGCTGCCTTGTGATTCCTGCAGCTGAAGGGCTTTATTAATCACCTGGAAACTTCTGTGTTTGCCTTTGCATCGTCTAAGGTCCCTGGTATGCTGGTGCTTTGTTGCACTTCTGCCTAGTCTGATTTCTTGTCTGGTTCTAGTTAGTCTGTGTATAGTTTAGCTTAGGTTTATTGTTTATTCCTAGTCTTGTTCCTGGTCTGTATTCCTTGTCTAGTTTCTGTCTGTGTTCTTGCTTAGGGGCTGCCTTGCAGCTTTCAGTTCTGACTCTTGTCTGTCAGTGTTTGTTCCCTGTTTCAGTGGCTGCTTGGCAGCTTTTAGTTCCTGTCCTTAGCTTGTCCAGTTCCTGCCCCTGTCCGGTAAGTCCTGCCGGCCGCCTCCACCCAGGGGTTCAACTCCTGGGGAAGGGCGGTCAAATGCAGGTGAAGTCTAGCTGTTCCTGTCAGAGTCTGTCTTGTTGCTGGTGTGGGGCGGTTTTGCCTGCCACTGCCACTCCTCGGCAGTGGTCCAAAGGCTCACGAACCTAGTTTCTTCTGCCTTGAAAGCCTAACAGATGGGGACAGAGCCTGTGAAGATGGGGCAAACTTTGTCCCCATGTCACTTTCTACTTTGAAGCCTGTTGTGAAGATGAAGCTTCTGCTCACACTCTCCAGAAGGCCTCATTGGCCTGTGGCCTCTGAGCAGTACTCCAATCAGTCTATTCCCAGCATCCTGAGCAATCCAACCTCAAGATCCTAGGCCCCTTTTCCACTCAGGGTGAGCTGGTTCTCAGTATGCAAATTGTATGCAGATTAGCCTGTTACCCTTTCTCGCTCAGGGTGACCTGCTTCTCCAGAGGCAAAATTAAACAGGTCTCACCAACAGCATATTCCTCAGGCAATTCTTTATTCCAGCTCTTGGCACACTTCTTCTAGCTTAAATACTTTATACATCACATGTCTTCACACTGAGCCTCCCCACACAGATACATAGGCTCAGTACTACATCAATACTTTGGGGACTTCTAACCCCAGGCTCTGCAGCCTGCTTCTCAGTACTGGGGCACACAGCCCCCCCCCCCCTCCTTTGGACACACAGTCCTTCTCTTCTTTGGACACCCAGTCCTTCCTTCTTTGGACACACAGTCCTTTATTTGAACACACAGTTCCTCTAAGTACTGAGGCTACACAGTCCAACACTAATGCTTTAGGGACTTCTTACCCCAACCTGCTTTTCTTCCTTGAGCCCACAGTCCACCACAAGTCCATAGGGTCCCAGCCAGTTCTTTCAGGGAGATTCTCCTTCTTCAGCTACCAGCTCTCTTCCCTTCCTTTCACACTCAGGTGGGGTATAAAGTGGTTAATGGCTAAACAGGACCCAGCCCATAACCCCGCCTGCACCTGTAGCCATCCCAGGACTCTCCCCGGTTCTAGCAACCTCCACCTATCCTCCTACTATCGCCCTCTAGTGGCCCTACCGGACATCCTGGACATTTTTAGGGGAACATCGCCATCTAGGGGCCTGCCCAGGATAGGACAGCCTCTTACTTATCACACTGTTAATGAACTGACTGTTATTATGTTTGATTGATGCAGAGGACAATATTTTTATTTTTTGGAAAAACAAGCAAACATGCTGGCCATAGCTACCAAAATTTGCATGGGGGATCCTGTACATCCTGCTTCAAGCACATCCTATAAGAACACATCTTCTGTTCCAGGAGGGACTGTGGAAGACAGGAGAGCTAGACTGAATCCTGAGATTGTTGATGGCTTCTTATTCATCCACAGAATAAACAATCATAACAGTGCTTCATAGTGCATATTTCTCCCCTCTAGGGCATACAGAACGGGTTGTATTTTGTACCCCTGGACATTTTAATAGGGTGGATTAGGGTTCCTTGGGGTTGGAAGGGTAAAGGGTGGTGGTGGTGGTGGGAGAGTTATATTATAGTTGCTCATTATTATTATTGTTTTCTATTCGTAATTTATGCACAACAGTTGTACAGCATATTATTCTTTATATACTTTAATAAAAGATTTAAATATAAAATCATAAGTGTTCCAGGCTTCTGCAGATGAGAACAGAACCCACGGGGATGGGGTGGGGACAGAGATGGGGCCTGCGGGGATGGAAATGGGGGGTTATTGGACAGAAAACAGAGGATAGGGTTAAATGGCCATTTTTCTCAATGGAGAAGGGTGAATTGTGGAGTGCAACATGGATCTGTACTGGGACTGGTGCTATTTCACATATTTATAAATGATCTGGAAATAGGGACAATAACAGAGGTGATTAAATTTGCAGATGATATGAAATTATTCAAAGCTGTCAAAACACATGCGGATTGTGAAAAATTGCAGGAAGACCTTAGGAAACTGGAAGACTGGGCATTCAAATGGCAGATGAAATTAATGTGGACAGATACAAAGAGGGGCATAATTGAACAAAAACGTCTATCTCCATGGGCGTTTATCTCCGAGAACGGGTCCGTGAAGGGGCGGACTGAACCGTATTTTCGAAAAAAAAATAGACGTCCATGTTTTATTCGACAATTTGTGAGCTGGGCGTTTTGTTTTTCAGTGATAATGGAAAATGAAAGCGCCCAGCTCAAAAACGAACAAATGCAAGGCATTTGTTCATGGGAGGGGCCAGGATTTGTAGTGCACATGCCAGGACACCAACCGGGCACCCTAGGGGGCACTTTTACAAAAAACAAAAAAAAGGTAAAAGAGCTCCCAGGTGCATAGCACCCTTCCCTTGGGTGTTGAGCCCCCCAAATCCCCCTCAAAACCCACCGCCCACAAGTCTACACCATTACTATAGCCCTAAGGGGTGAAGGGGGGCACCTTCATGTGGGTACAGTGGGTTTGGGGGGGCGGTGTGGAGGGCTCCCATTTACCAGCACAAGTGTAACAGGTGGGGGGGGGATGGGCCTGGGTCTACCTGCCTGACGTCCACTGCACCCCTAATAACTGCTCCAGTGACCTGCATACTGCTGCCAGGGAGGTGGGTATGACATTTGAGGGTGAACATAAAAAGTTGTGAAACGGCATATTTTTGTGGCGGGAGGGGGTTTGTGACCACTGGGGGAGTCAGGGGAGGTCATCCCCGACTCCCTCCAGTGGTCATCTGGTCATTTAGGGCACTTTTTGGGGCCCTATTCGTGGAAAAAACAGGGTCCAGGAAAGTGCACTAAATTCTCGCTAAAAACGCATATTTTTTTCCCATTATCGGCGAAAGGCGCCTATCTCTGATCGGACAGATAACCACGCCCCAGTTCCACCTTCACCACGCCTTTGACCACGCCCCCATCACTTTGTCCCGCATCCGCGACGGAGTGCAGTTGAAAACGTCCAAATTCGGCTTTCGATTATACCGCTTTATTCGTTTTTTGTGAGATAACGTCTATCTCCCGATTTGGGTCGCAATATAGGCGTTTTTCTTTTTCAATTATAAGCTGGAAAGTGTTTCATATTGGGAAGATAGTTACCAGATGCTAGAGTCCACTTAGGAGTCAGCACTCAAGAAAAAGATGTAGATGTCATTCTTGACATATACTGAAATCTTCTGCCCAGTGTGTGGCGGAAGCCAGGAAAGCAAACCAGAAGCTAGGAATTATTTGGAAAGAGATGGTAAATAAGAACAAGAATATTATAGTGCCTTTGTATTGCTCCACGGTGCAATCTCACCTAGAGTACTGCATTCAATTCTAGTAGCTGCATCTTAAAAAACAAAAAAAGTGGAATTAGAAAAGGTTCAAAGAAGAGCAACCAAAATGATAAAGGGAATGAATCTCCTCCCATACGAGGAAAGGCTAAAGAGGTTAGGGCTTTTCAGCCTGGAAAAGAGAAGGCTGAGGGGGGATATGATTGAGGTGTATAAAATCCTGACTGGTGTAGAGCAGGAAAAATCAAATTTTCACTCTTTCAAAAAGTACAAAGACAAGGGGACAATCAATGAAATTACATACTTTTAAAACAAATAGGAGAAAATATTTTTTTCACTCAAAGAATAGTTAAGCTTTGAAACTCATTGCTGGAGGATGTGGTAATGACGTCAGAAGAAGGCGGGACATTGAGCGAAGGGAAGACTAGTAGAGACGTCGGGAGCGCCGCCTCCTTCACTGACGCTGCGCCTTCGCTGCCCTGCCAGCCGGACGGAGGTAAATTTAAAAGAGATTTTGTTGGGGGAGAAGAGGGCGGGCAGTTGGGACATGGGAGCGGGAGGGCAGGAGAGAGAGGACAGCGATCATCTTCACGGGGGGGGGGGGCGCTCCAACCGCTTGTCTGCGGGGGGGGGGGTGCGGCACCCGATCCCTTGCAGGGGGGCGCCACAGACCCTTGGCACGGCCCTGTGGATTTGCCACTGTTGGAAGCAGGATACTGGGCTAGATGGACCATTGGTTTGACCTAGTATGGTTATTCTTATGTTCTTAGAAGTAAAAGAAGTAGAATAAACATAAACACTGCATAACATTCTACAACATGTATCCATGTAAATAGCTGCACTATGAATTCAGTATTTACATGTGAATACATTTTATACATATATATGCTGCTATTTAAACTTAAAATGACATCCATAGTATCCTTAAAAGACTAACATGTGAACACAATTCTTTGCTGTGAACGTAAACATGTTGACCCAAGAGAACAGGAGAGAGGTGAAAGGAGATACACATTTGATAGGAACTGCCTAGACCAGTGATGGCAAACCTATGGCACGCGTGCCAGAGAGGGCACGGAGAGCCCTCTCTGCTGGAATGCATGCCCAGCGCTTCATCCTTCGTGGCTGGCTGCTACAAAAGAAAAAAAAAGCAATCGCGGGCAGCCATCGCGCCATTGGCTGTTCAGCTCTGTAGCTAGGGGGGATGTCGGCGGCACGCAACTTACACTTCCGCCACTTTCTCCACTGTAAGGCTCCTCTAAACGTCATGGCGTCGTGTCTTCCTCCCCCTGCGGCACCCTGTGCACCAGCCGCCAGCACGTCAGTGTGTGTGACCACCCTCAGTGCAACCGCCGCTCCGCGATTCCCGCCTTCTTCAGCTGCAGTGCTGCACTCCACCCCCGCCGAGCAGTTGGAAGCGAGGGAGCACAAATAGGCCACGGAAGGACTTGAATGCTTTCAGGACAGAGTTGGAGGAGCCAGAGCAGAGGACGACAAGACAGAGCCCAGGTATTGACTGCAACAGGGGCTATTTTATAACTCTGGGCCATTATGGTTTTTAGATGTTACAGGAAACCGTTTGAGATAAAACAGCAAAAAGGAGTGCTGGAATTTGTCTGCTGGAGTATCCCTTAACTCAGATTTTCCTGGCTTTTGTTAGAAGAAGCATATTCCTCTATTGAACTTTTTGTTTTCAAGTATATCGGTCTGTTTTTGCTGCAGACCGACACAAGTAACCATTTTTATTACACTTCTGGCACTGAATAGACAGCAGATACAAAGCATGTAGATATATTAAATTTTTCACTGTTTGCTTGTCCCAAGTATAATCATCATTCTGTGAAGGGATGATGAAGACAAGTTGACCTCTTGGTTTAGGTCAGATAAGGCTTTTGTTGTGAACTAGTGTAATATTTTCAATGATGTCTGTTTATATGCGCCATGGCTGGTGTAAGGGGTGTGGCTATCATAGGGGTGGAGTCATGTGTGGTGACCCCGCCCATAACGAGTACCGGCACCTGTTGGCAGTTTGCGATAAATAATTACATTTTGGGTTGCTGTTTGGGCACTCGGTCTCTGAAAGGTTCGCCATCACTGGCTTAGACTAACCCTAGTTCCTCTTAACGCACATTCTTCCCAGGTCACCTTCAGAGCCGCTAAAGTTACCTAGTTCTAGAAAGGAGACTTTTTGGACAGTCCTGGTTTTAAATTGATATTTGTAATCCCTGGTTCTACCCATTGAAATCAGTGCTCCAGGTCCCCAGAGATGCCAAAGGTGAACCATCCAAAAGAGTGAGATTTACCATGCCAAGGAATGAGATTGAAGGCCAGAGAGTGACATTTTTCAGACGGCACATCCAGAGTATAGTAATATAGTAGATGATGACAGAGAAAGACCTGTATGGTCTATCCAATCTGCCCAACAAGATAAAATCATATGTGCTACTTTATATGTATACCTGACCTTGATCTGTATCTGCCATTTTTCGGGCACAGACCGTAGAAGTCTGCCCAGCACTAGCCTCGCCTCCCAACCACTAGCCCCGCCTCCCAACCACCAGTGCTGCCACCCAATCTCTGCTAAGCTTATGAGGATCCATTCCTTTTGAACAGGATTCTTTTATGTTTATTCAACATTTTTGAATTCCGTTTCCATTTTCATCTCCACCACCTCTCACGGGAGGGCATTCCAAGTATCCATGAAAAAATACTTCCTGACATTTTTTTTGACTCTGCTCCCCTTCAACCTCATTTCATGTCCTCTAGTTCTACCGCCTTCCCGTCTCCGAAAAAAGGTTTGTTTGCGGATTAATACCTTTCAAATGTTTGAACATCTGTATCATATCACCCCTGTTTCTCCTTTCCTCCAGGGTATACATGTTCATGTCAGCAAGTCTCTCCTCATACGTCTTGTAACGCAAATCCCATACCATTCTCGTAGCTTTTCTTTGCACCGCTTCAATTCTTTTAACATCCTTAGCAAGATACGGCTTCCAAAACTGAACACAGTACTCCAAGTGGGGCCTCACCAACGTACAGGGGCATCAACACCTCCTTTCTTCTGCTGGTCACACCTCTCCCTATACAGCCTAGCAAGTTTGGCTACGGCCACCACCTTGTCACACTGTTTCACAAATCATCGCCTTCAGATCCTCAGATAGTATCACCCCAAGATCCTTCTCCCTGTCTGTACATTTCAGACTCTCACCGCCTAACACATACATCTCCCGTGAATTTCTACTCCCTAAGTGCATCATTTTGCATTGAATTTTAATTTAGACCATTCTTCTAGCTTCTGCAGATCCTTTTTCGTGTTTTCCACTCCCTCCAGGGTGTCCACTCTGCCTTTTTGCAGCTGACACCAAGATTTGTAACAAACTTTATCTTCTACATCTAAAATGATTTTAGTATTGTGTCAAGGCCTGGGCCGTATCCTGCGCCTCAGCTTACCTGCGAACCTTGGTGGGAGTTGAGGAAGAATGCAGCAATCTCCTCAGAAGGCTCCCGGCTCTCCTCTTCAGTACAGCAGGCCTCCAGGATCCTTCTTTGCCATCCGCCAGGTCAGTGGGTCCCAGCTTTCTTAGGTGTGTGCGAGCCAGAACAGCATTTAAAAGGCCAGTGGCAGGAAGGAGTGGGGACACGGGCTGCTGATGTCACTCCTGCGGGCCTATTTCTGGAGCTTTTGAGCCCGCCAATGTCGTCTTCACGTCACCTGGCCTGTATGAGTAACCTGCCTCCAGCCTAGCCCTAACGTTCCTGTCTCCAGCCTTCCTCAGCATACCTGCCTCCAGCCTAGCCTCTGTGTTCCTTTGTGCAGCATTGAGTCCAGCCCTGCCACAGCATTCCTGTTTCCTGCTCTACCTCCAAGTCCTGGTCTGCCAAGCCTGCCTCAAAGGACTCTTTTCAGAGCCACCTCCAGGTCTTGGTCCTCCAGGCCTGCACCCAAGAGCTCTTAGAGCCATTCAGAAGTTCAGTTCCATTGAGCTTGTCTTGAGTTGCTCTCTACTCCCTGCTTACTGTAGCTACCAATGGGGTGTCTCACCTGCCGCAGTTGTCAATGTCAGCGTCATTTCAGTGAGTAGATTTAAACTGAACAGCACAACGGCACCTCTGTTTGCTTTTTTACTGAAGAACAAAGGGACATTTTTGTTCTCAACGCGTTAAGTAACCATTTTATAAAGTGGACGAAATTCATTTTTATTTCATAAGGAAGAATTTTGGTTGCTGCACACAGTATCCATTTCATATTAGATCACATTTGACGGCCTGTGTCTGGTCCACATTAGAAAGTCAATTTTTATAATAAAAGGAACTGTATCCCGTTTCTGAAGGCTCTTAGTGCTTTTTGTTGTATCTTGGACCCTATTCTGTTCTTTGGACCCTTTTTGTGTTGTACTTTGTGTATTCATGACATGTTTCATATCTCTCTTCTTAAGCTGCTCTTATTGAGATGGAAAAACGGATGGAATGCTGCCAGCACCGTCTTCTGTGGCCACAGAGCCGGACGCTGAATATGAAGTTCAGAGAATTCTGGACTCCAGAAGACTACGAGGCAGGCTCCAGTACCTTTTTGTCTGGAAGGGTTATAGACCCGAAGAGAACTCTTGGGAACCAGAGAGTCGTCTGCGCTCCTTAGAAGGTTCCATTGCCTGTTCCTTCATAAACCTAAACCAAGACCCTGCCAGGGAGGGCCTTTGGGATTCCATACAAGCTATACCAGAATCCAGACATTTCAAGTTACCTATTTCCAGCAGAGAGATATGACCAGTCCCAGTTTTGAACTTAACACCCCAAAGCAGTATGGGAGTTAAAGAACATGATTCTACTCATCAGCAAATCATTAAATTTGCTGATGACACAAAGTTATTCAAAGTCGTTAACTCGTGACAGGATTGTGAAAAATTACAAGAGGACCTTACGAGACTGGGAGACTGGGCGGCTAAATGGCAGATGACGTTTAATGTGAGCAAGTGCAAGGTGATGCATGTGGGAAAAAAGAACCCGAATTATAGCTACGTCATGCAAGGTTCCACGTTAGGAGTTACGGACCAAGAAAGGGATCTGGGTGTCGTCGTCGATAACACGCTGAAACCTTCTGCTCAGTGTGCTGCTGCAGCTAGGAAAGCGAATAGAATGTTGGGTATTATTAGGAAAGGTATGGAAAACAGGTGTGAGGATGTTATAATGCCGTTGTATCGCTCCATGGTGCGACCGCACCTTGAGTATTGTGTTCAATTCTGGTCGCCGCATCTCAAGAAAGATATAATAGAATTGGAAAAGGTGCAGCGAAGGGCGACTAAAATGATAGCGGGGATGGGACGACTTCCCTATGAAGAAAGACTAAGGAGGCTAGGGCTATTCAGCTTGGAGAAGAGACGGCTGAGGGGAGACATGATAGAGGTATATAAAATAATGAGTGGAGTGGAACAGGTGGATGTGAAGCGTCTGTTCACTCTTTCCAAAAATACTAGGACTAGGGGGCATGCGATTAAACTACAGTGTAGTAAATTTAAAACAAATTGGAGAAAATTTTTCTTCACCCAACATGTAATTAAACTCTGGAATTCATTGCCGGAAAATGTGGTGAAGGCGGTTAGCTTAGCAGAGTTTAAAAAGGGGTTGGACGGTTTCCTAAAGGTCAAGTCCATATACCGCTACTAAACGGACTTGGAAAAATCCAAAATCCCAGGAATAACATGTATAGAATGTTTGTACTTTTGGGAAGCTTGCCAGGTGCCCTTGGCCTGGATTGGCCGCTGTCGTGGGCAAGATGCTGGGCTCGATGGACCCTTGGTCTTTTCCCAGTATGGCATTACTTATGTACTTATGCACTAAGGGGCTCTTTTACTAAGCCGTGGTAGCACTTTTAGCTTGCAGTAGAAATCAGCTGGTGATAAACATCAAGACGCCCATTATATTCCTATGGGCGTCTTGGTGTTTACTGCCAGCTGATTTTTACCACGAGCTAAAAACACTGCCTGTTGAAACTAGGTAACTTGGCAGATCTGAGAAACTCAGTAAACCCTGAACCTCCAGTTTTGTAACATACATCACAGTTCCTAGTAATGGAGCTAGGTCCTTTCCTTATTCAACTCACCATACAAAAATATTATTTAAATTGCAAAATATAAAGAAAACACATGCAAATTTCTATGGTAAAACTGATTTCCCATTTGCTAAACTTAAAGATAAAATTCTTTATTCTACCTTTGTTCTCATTTTTGTCACATTCTCCAGTTTCTGCTTTCCTGTGTCTTTTCTTAGCTCTCTTTCCAGGGTCTCCCGTATATCTCCCACTTCTTCTTTCCCTTCTCTTACATCCATCTCTGATTTCAATCTTTTCCTTTCAAGTTTCTTCCTTTTATTTTTATGCCTCTCAATCTGTTTAGATCTCATTCATTCTTACTATCCAGTCTTCAATCTTCCTCTTTTTCTGCATCTACCTACAGTTTTTCATCTTCCTCACCCCAGCCCTCCCATTCCTCATCTTATGATTCCCCAGTTTTTTTGCTAACACTTTCCTCTCTCTCTCTCCTCCCCTCTATCCAGCAGATCTTCTCTCTCTACCCCTTTGTACAGAACCCCTCTCTTTCCTCCTCTGCTTACCATCTCCTGTCTTCCCCCATGATCCAGCTTCTCTCTTTTTCCATCTCCACCAGGCATTCCCCCATCACTCTATTCCCTGCCCGCTGGCCTGTGTTCAGCATCTCCCTCCCTCCCTCTGACAGGATATCCCCTTTCTCCATATTTCCCCCATGTTCAGCTTCCCTTCTCCCTGACTCTATTCCCCTCCAATGTCCAGCATCTCCTCTTTGTCCTCTGACTCTCCCTATGTTCAGTGTTTCCCCTCTGTCTTCCTATTCACCTCATATCTAGCATTTCCTTTCTATGTCCCTATACTCCCATATCCCTTTTTCCTCCTACCCAATCCAGCATCTTCTTTCTCTTACCCTTATCTAAGCCAGCATCTTCCCCATCCTGTTCCAATACCCCATCTCTTCCCCATCCCAATCCATCATCTCTCGTCATCCTCCCCTCCCCTCATCTACCATCTCTCTTTCTCCCTTTGAGTAAACATGTTCTCTTTCTTGCCATCCTTCCCTGATCCAGCAACTCCTCTCTTTCCACCTGCCAACTCTTGTTCAGCGTTTAGGTCTCCCTCCTTCCCCTTTCTCATGTTCAGCATCTTGCCTATCTCTCTACTGCCCACCCCATCATCTCTCTACTCCCCACAGGGTCTAGCGTCTCCCTTTGTGTCCCTATTCCCACCCCCTCCATCCAACATCTTTCTCTTTCTTCTTCCCTAAGCCAGGATCTTCCTTCCCTCTCATCTCCCTTCTCTCACCCTGCTGCCCAGGCCTTGTCTAGCCTCCTCCTGCCCTTTCCTCACAAACAAGCATATCTGCTTTCTTCCCTCCCACGATCCAGCATCTCCACTTTGCTCCCCGTCCCCCTCTACATATTGCACCTCTCTTCTCTCCGCTACTTCTTCTGCCCATGGCTGCTTTCTGGTTGTACAGCAGCGACAATAAAGGAGAGTGATGCAGCAGGGCCTTCCATCTTGCATACCCTGCTGCACATTCTGCCATCCCAGTCATAACCCCCCCCCTTCCTGTTTAGAGGGGCAGGACCAGAACTGGCAGAGTGTGTAGCAGCATATCTGAGATGGCCCTGAGACTTCACACTCTATGTCCTGATCCTGGCGGTGTCGTTGCCGGGCCCGTTGGCATCCTGGGCCCGCTTTCTTTCTTTCTTCGAGAGTGATCAGCTGTGCGGCCGAGCACTGCCCTCGACCGTTGATCGTGGTGGTTGGGCTGTTGGGCCTTTCAGAGCTGCGACGCCTGGTTGCTGAAGCCATCGTCTGGGGAGCTGGTGTTGATCGGATGAAGAGCAGCTTTCGCCTCCTTCTGCAGCCTGCTATTTTGACTTGGCTGGTTCGGCAGCTTTCATCTTCTCCTGCCTTGCACTACAAGTCCAATCCTTCTCATCGGAGTTTGCTCAGGCAACCACAGAGACTCAGCCTAATCCACAGCTTTAACACCTCGCTGAAGTCCTTCCTAATGTCATCTTTGCGGACCATTTTTAAATACTTTTCACCTGTCACCTACTTGCCTAATTTTCTACTTCATTGATTCTATCTATTTGATTTGTTTTATTGTAACTGTTTCACCTCTGATTTGGCAATAGCCTATCAATAGCCTATCAGTAATGGAAGCCATGCTGAAGGAAAGGATAGTGAATTTCCTGGAAGCCAATAAGTTGCAAGATCCGAGACAACATGGTTTCACCAAAGGGAAATCGTGCCAAACAAATCTCATTGAATTCTTTGACTGGGTGACAGGAGAATTAAATCAAGGACGTGCTATGGACGTCATCTACTTAGATTTCAGCAAGGCTTTCGACACGGTTCCCCACAGGAGGCTCTTAAATAAACTAGACGGCCTGAAGATAGGACCCGAAGTGGTGAACTGGATTAGGGTTGACGGACAGACGCCAGAGAGTGGTGGTGAATGGAGTTCGCTCGGAGGAGGGAAAGGTGAGTAGTGGAGTGCCTCAGGATCGGTGCTGGGGCCCATTCTGTTCAATATATTTGTGAGTGACATTGCCGAAGGGTTACAAGGTAAAGTTTGCCCTTTTGCGGATGACACCAAGATTTCCAACAGAGTGGACACCCCGGAGGGTGTGGAAAACATGAAAAAAGATCTGAAGAAGCTAGAAGAATGGTCTAACGTTTGGCAATTAAAATTCAATGCAAAGTGATGCACTTAGGGTAGAAATCCAAGGGAGACGTATGTGTTAGGCGGGGAGAGTCTGATAGGCATGGACGGGGAGAGGGATCTTGGGGTGATAGTATCTGAGGACCTGAAGGCGAAGAAACAGTGCGACAAGGCGGTGGCAGTAGCTAGAAGATTGCTAGGCTGTATAGAGAGAGGAGTGACCAGCAGAAGAAAGGAGGTTTTAATGCCCCTGTATAAGATGTTGGTGAGGCCCCACCTGGAGTATTGTGTTCAGTTTTGGAGGCCGTATCTTGCTAAGGATGTTAAAAAAATGGAAGCGGTGCAAAGAAAAGCTACAAGGATGGTATGGGATTTACGTTCCAAGACGTATGAAGAGAAGCTTGCTGACCTGAACATGTACACCCTGGAGGAAAGGAGGAACAGGGGTGATATGATACAGACGTTCAAATATTTGAAAGGTATTAATCCGCAAACGAATCTTTTCCGGAGATGGGAAGGCGGTAGAACGAGAGGACATGAAATGAGATTGAAGGGGGGCAGACTCAGGAAAGATGTCAGGAAGTATTTTTTCACGGAGAGGGTGGTGGACGCTTGGAATGCCCTCCCGCGGGAGGTGGTGGAGATGAAAACGGTAACGGAGTTCAAACATGCGTGGGATATGCATAGAGGAATCCTGTGCAGAAGGAATGGATCCTCAGAAGCTTAGCTGAAATTGGGTGGCGGAGCAGTTGGGGGGAAGAGGGGGTGGTGGTTGGGAGGCGAGGATAGGGGAGGGCAGACTTATACGGTCTGTACCAGAGCCGCTGATGGGAGGCGGGACTGGTGGTTGGGAGGCAGGAAATACTGCTGGGCAGACTTATATGGTCTGTGCCCTGAAAAGGACAGGTACAAATTCAAGGTAAGGTATACACATATGAGTTTGTCTTGGGCAGACTAGATGGACCATGCAGGTCTTTTTCTGCCGTCATCTACTATGTTACTATGTAAAACTGTTGGAAAAAGTGGGTATAAATGTACAAAAAATAAAA